>NC_056741.1:1050363048-1050365548 GCF_019279795.1 Protopterus annectens | reverse complement strand
CAGAAATATATTACAGCTACAAAGAAAGACATGCAATCAAAGGGTCATGCTGCTGCTCACTGGAATTCTAAATCTGGAAATTCGATCACTGGAAGTATTCCTTAAATGAAGAACAATGACATCTGTGTTGTAACAGAGACCTGGTTAAAGGCAGCAGGAAGCACCCCTGCAGTACCAGCATATAATTAATTCCACACCTTTTGGCTGCAGAATGTGGACTGAAGCTCCAAAGGTGGTGGTATTTTCATATTCCTAAAGGATGCACACACCTCCAGAGTGGTAGACCAGCATTATGCATTACAGATCCTGCAGGCGTAGCTGACATTGGGTAAGACAGTGGTTCAGGTTGTAGCCTGCTGTAGGTCCCCATACTTGTCTCAAGACTCACTCCATGTCCATAAACACCCTGGACAATATTAGTGTCCAGCCTAACACTATCATATTGGTTGACTGCAACTACCCCACCATTAACTGGGAAAGCTACTCATGTACTGATGCACATGTCCATCACATCAACCTGGTCCTTTATAACCTGGGTGACTGTGGCTCTACACCAATAGTCAATTCCTCTCTAGTTATATCTGAACACAAATTAATCACCTTTGGAAATCCACAGCCCTCCTATCCCCCCCTGCACAGGTAACCATCATGAAGTCTTTCCATAGCTAACTATGGCCTCATAAAATCAGAGGTGGCTAACCTCATGACAGCCTTGCAAATGGAGACTAGTTGTATGACATCTGACTCAAACAGCATTGCACTATGAGCACATACCCAAATGCATGGATACTGCCTTACCCAATACAATCAGGACCCTCACCTCCGAGAAAAGGAAGCTGATCTGGTGGTCCCGTGCCATAAATAAACTGTACAACAGAAGGAGGGAACCAATATGGAATAAGGCGAAGTCCCAAGACAGGAAATAAACCCTTATCAGTCTCAATGAATAGGTGAGATCCCTCATCAAATACTACAAAGTTAGCTGTGAGAACTGAATTGGAGCACATAGTAAAGACAACCACAAGGCCTCATACAGTTATGTAAAGAATCTCCATGGCAATACCAAGTATTGTTCTGAGCTACTAGACAATGGTACCTCCCAGACTGAGCCAACAAGTAATGCCAATATACTGGCTAGCATCTTGAGTGCAAAGCCCTCACACCCCCCCCCCCAAAGGACCAATCACAATACCAGTGCACTGCCAGGCACCCAGTATTACTGCAGCACAGGTTAAAACACCACTGTCTAAGGCCAAGAATACAGGTTCTATGGGACCTGAGAATATCCCTGGCTGTGTTCTACATGAACTACACAGTGACCTGGCACCTTACCTGTGTGCCCTGTTCAAGCACAGCCTCACCTCAGGATTTATCCCTACTGAATTGTGCACTTCTACAGTCACCCCTCTCCTCAAACAATGTGTAACTACAGACCCTGGGAAATACTGCCTTAACTATCTGACAAGTCTGTTATGTGAAGCTATGGAATGCATCATCATCATGCACCTAATAAACAGGGATATGTAAATCTGCAGACTCAGGATCCCACATAGTTTACCTTTGTGAAGGGTAGGTCATACCTGCTCATTCAACCTGGTCAACTTCTTGGCATCAGTCACCTGAACTGTGGATGAAGGCAAGGTGACACATATAGCCTACATTGATCTGGCCAAAGCCTTTGATAACATTCCCCACTCACTAAGCTCAACATGAACCCATACATCACTAGGTAGGAACAGAGGCACAAACACAGGAGTAGATTGGACATACTGCTGTCATACATTGAGACGGTTGCAGATGTCACTGGGTTTGTTGTAACATCCTTTATGAGAAATATAACACTGATAATACCAACAGATGTGAGTATTTACTGACTGCATTCCCCAGAGTCCACAGGTGATTTACCAAGGGGCACCAACTGCCTGGTGAACACACAAAACATAACAGGCAGACATGTGGACAGCATGCCAGTGGAGAAGTATGTTAGAGACATATCACTGTGAGTTATGACATCACACACTAAATGCATGTCCACACAAACCCTGTCAATCTATCAATCCACCATGTGTATAACAGCACTGATGACATAGAATCTGTTCACAAATCTAGGGATATGTCCCCCATGTTGGTTGGCTGTCTTTGCATGTCCTATCCTGTGATGTATTGCCACCCACTGCCTGTGAATCTGTAGGCCACCACCTCTGTAATATCCCTTACACAGCCAAGGAAATGGGGCAAAGCCCGCATTAAGGAATGCCCCATATGTCAGAACGAGTAGCATTGTCCAGGCCCACAGCAGAATACAATGTGGGCACATACATAGTGGTATGGCCGTAGCAATACCTGACATCTGCACATCTGTACAGAGGACATATGCAAAAAGTAGATAGCCAACAGGTCATGCATTAGGATGAATGTTTTGAAAGATACACATCTGAAACTTAAAGGTATGCCATAACTACATGACAGCAGTCATCAATGACATGTCCAAAAAACATAC
>NC_056741.1:1050338048-1050358048 GCF_019279795.1 Protopterus annectens | reverse complement strand
CCCCTTTGGTGGACAGCAGCAATACAAAAACCACATAATAGGTTGCTACATTGGCTGTACAGGGACACATAGGTGCAGGCAACAACTCTGAAGCAAGTCCACTTATATCTAAGCAAGCATGTAAGTTTACAGGTGACTTCCTGTAAGGCTGACTATGACTATGAAATGGACATATCCACACAACCAAGGACGACTGCAACCATGTCAACACATATGTTGTAAGTCTCAGATGAAACAACACAATTCAGCCTGTACTGGGGGTAAAGAACACCTCGTACACACATGCCGTGGATATAGGCAACCTGCATCACACAGGTTAGGTGGAAACATCGCCACCCTGTCCAACCCAGTTATACAGAGAGATATACACATCAACCACAGTCCTCGCCTCAGTAATAGTGAGCATGTACATATTGCCTATTGATGGCAACAACAGCATATCTCCATGGGGCATAATAACATCAGTGTCTGCCTCCTACATGACCTCAGGCATTTGCTCAGAGTTCCATCACACACCTCACTCAAACACAGCTCTGCCACCATCCACACACCATCTACATGGAAGATGCCCTCTGTCAACCCTCTACACAGAAATGAATGGAGGTTAGAGGATTATGCAATCAAGTGTCCAACATTGGGAGAATAAGATAGCTCAGGGACAGGTGTGTAATGCAATCTATTATAGCCATGATAGCTTGGAGGGTTTTGGTGTAGTGTGGATTATTTGCTAGTAATAGCCACTGCTGCTGTGCATTTTGTCAACCGTATGAGGTCCTGTGACCTTTTTCCTGTTTATGTCTTCCAGGTAGCATTCAGAGTGCTCGTCTACCAGCATTCTCTGTTGAGGAAACAGACATCATCATCAGCCAATATGTGATTGGACATTATGCCCCGTCATTTGGACCATGAGCAGAAGATGTGTGGGAGAGGACTGCCCTGTGGAACAATGTGGTCCACAGGGTAAATGATGCTGGCCTGCACAGCAGAACATATGAGCATGTGCATCATTGGGCCACCATCCTCAAATGCCATGCCCATCATTGGGCTGCTGATGTAGCGAGGGACTGGCTAGCCACAGGTGGGGGCTCAACCAACCAGCCCCCACTGACACCCACCAAGGATCTCCTCACCACACTTGGGCCACACAACGGATGCACAAGCCATGATGCTGAGGGAAACATTGTGGAGGTGGGCTGCACACAAAAACTGGATGAGGAGCATGCAGGTAAGGGCCCAGTGAGGATTAGTACACTAATGTATCAGACAAACATGTATCTGTATTGTATCTATATTCTTGTGTCAGGTCCGATTGTAGTTGTGGATGGGGTTTTCTTGCACATCTACAGTGAGGACAGGACATTGTGTTTTTTGCGGTTAATACTGTAGATGTGCAGACATGCTACATCCATTCTATACCAAGGCCATATGTGCATCTGCTGACAATAACTCCCTCTCACAACTACCTAGGTTTCTCTGGTCTGCATATGGGGCAGCAGCCTGAGGCTGGTGAGTATAACATTGTTCTGCTGTTGCCTAACAATACCCCAGGCATGTGAAGCACATGCAATTTTCCATGCACACATCCATCAGTAATAGCTATATTGCTTTATGTAATAGCTATATTGCTTGTTGTGCATGTTCACTTGTGCTGAGGTTAACTGTATTGCATCACAGTGGTCACCACTGGGGCCTATCTGATGTGAACTCAACATTCCTGTAGCATACCTCACAACTTGTCTGTGCCAAGACATCTGGACAGAGGCCAGCAAATTGTGCTGGACAAATGGCCCAAGGTAAGATCATGCGTGACACATTACTGGTATACAGTTGGTATAAGTTTTGTACACACCATTCCTAAGATGCAAGGTGTTCCTGTTACATACTAATTAGGACTATGATATGACAGTCCACACCTCTTCCAGCCTTTAATGTGACTCATAACAAGTACAGTTCACTTGTAAAACCAAGCATCTGGACTTATTTATTGCACCTACAATGCTGGCCACCTGTGAGGGCAGCAGACATCCTATCAGCATGAAGTTTCAGTCAGGTATGATACCTCATGCTGCCATGTGTGTCAGTGCACTCACTGTGGCCTATTTGGCTATAATATCACATGCTTGGGCATTGTTAAGGCACACAGACCACTTCCGACCGTGTATAGGTTTCAAACATATGGATATTCCAGACACATCTGTACAGAAGACTGTACAATGGTTTAACCTGCTGCATGTGAGGCAGATGCTATTGCCACACTATATAAAGTAATGGCAGAGGGAGGTGGTCATCAGCTGTGTATGGTACACACATCAAAATGGTATAAGCCACACCTAATATGATCCTCTCACACACACACACACAGTTGCAGCATTAGGATTAGAACTCCTGCCAATCTAGGTATTCCTACTATAGTGCTACACAGTTATTAGACATGCCACAAAGCTTATACGTTTCCATCTCTTCCAAAGGTACTTCTAAGGTGGATGACATCAACACGTCTACTAAATTGGAGTAAAGGGAAGTGTAAAGGGTAGTACACAGGTCAAAAATGGTATGTGCCAGACAAGACATGATTCACATACACATACATACACTTGACAGTACTGGGGTTAGAACTCCTGCCTACCTAGGTATGTTTACTATAGTGTTATGCAGTTACCACATGTACTACAGAGCTTACTGAACTTTCACATGTTCAAGGCTACTGATAACTGCTCAGCTGTGGTAAAGTATTACAGGTGACAGACAGTCTGCCTTCTGTTTCACCCATGCTAGTTCTTTCTGTCTTGCACTTCAATTAGAATTATGGCTTGGCACTTCACCATGTTATTATATCAAGAAGTGTGGCACACCTGGCAGCTGTCAGCATTACTCATTCATCACAGATGTAGCCCCAGTACTTACTAGTTATGTCCACCCCTCCTGGCATGTTTAAAGGGAAGTTATCTGTGCTTTCACCCATTAACCTGGTGCACTTGTCCATTCTAGGGCATTGTTGCAACTGCCTCATGTATACAGACATCCCTCCCCTCTAAACTCCAAACATGCAGACCTTTGAGGGATACCCATATATCACCCAATGTGGACATATGCACTCTCCAGCAAAGACTGGACTAGCAGGTCAAGAGAATAAGATCAACACTTGCACCACACCATGTGGGACATGTAGCTCACCATGACACCAACTTTGACAGCCATGACATACAATAAAAAAGCCACACACCCACCTTCCCAGAGGCACTCAATGGACATTTACCCAAACAGCACAGACCAGCAAGGCAAACACCCACTCAGACACTGCGACATGGCACATGCCAAGGGATACATATTTAACCTACACAGTGTGCCCCATCCTAAGTTCCTAAGGGTAGCCACCTTCACAATACAGTGATCATGGGTAACTCAATACAGAGGCATACACATCCCACTCAATAAGTTGAATATGGAGCAGGTAACAGCCAAATATCTATCACATGCCAGCATCTAAAAGGTGACAAATCCAGGCATGTCACTCCACAACAACTATGTGTATCACTCTGTATCCATGTGGGTGTGAATGAGTTTGGACACACCTTTCTGGACTACATGAAAGGAGACATGGTTGAATTCTCTGATTATGTGGTCCAGGCAAGTGTGACAGTAGCCCTGGGCAGTGTACCGCTGTCACCCAGAATGATGCTGCGATACTATCAACAGATGACTGACTGCAACATTGGCTTATGTGTTATGTGTCATTCACAGGGTGATCCAGAACCTCTCTGCTTGGGATGACATGATTGACAGAACCCAATGACTTGCCATGGATGTCTATATCTGTTACCACTGGGTTGCCAGGTCCTGACTAAGTGTCTTGCCGCCCCTATGGTGCCTTATTAGGCAGTGTTCCTAATGTTATTATCACAATAACAGCTACACATGTATGCAATCTGAGGGTCATGCTGCTGAACAGTAGACCTCTAACTGTCAGGATGCAGTCACTCATAGCAGTCGGAGTGGAGGACGCATGTCTGCTGTGATGGAGAGGTGGTTCACAGCAGCAGACAGCAGAACTGCAGTATCAGGCTATGATGCATTCCACAGCTGTCAGCCCCCAAACATGGACCACACCACACATCCACAGGTGGTGTTGTCTCCATATTCATTATGGATAGGAACACCTCCAGACTAGTTTCCCATCATTTATAAGCCTAGCCCATCGTAAGCCACAAAACAATGGGCTAGGCTTATAAATGCCCTCGGGCAGATAGCCTAGTATGAACCTATGAACCTATGAACCTATAATGCATTTGAGATACTTCCAGTACAACTACCTTGGGGTAATAGTGCAATCCAGATCATAGCCTGCTTTGAGTCCACATCTGTGTCCCTAGACTGTCAATGCACATTCCTCAACACCTTGACATCTATGATGGTCCAATGCAACAGTGACATAGTATGTGTGTCTGCAACTACCACATCATCACTTGGGGAATGTAGCCAAGTGCCAGTACAGTGGCCCAACACTTCTGGGATTCATCATTTCCATTGCCTAGACCATCTCATGCTGACCCCTGGTAGAGGATGCAATAACCTTGACCTGCACTGACCACTTAAATATGGGACTGCTCATCCACAGATGTCAGTCCCTGCATGGTGAGATTCACACAGGCTGTAATCAACATGGAACTCAACATATTAGCCACACACCCTCACAAAGATGACCACCTGGCAAAACCTCTCCAAAGCTTACTTTGCAGCCAAGAAAACAGAGGTGGATGTCCTCACTGCACCCATGGCAATGGGAAATAGGTGCATGACTGTGGAATCACACACATAGGCACTGTACAAACAGGTACATGAATGCATGGTACTAGCCAGAGCCAACAGAACCCAGACACTGTCCTCCAAACACTGGGAGACAATGTGGTGGTCTCCTGCCATTACTAAAGTATACATCAGAGGGAGGACACTGTTGCAGGGAAAGGTGGTGTCCAATGACTGTTAAACTCCCTTCTTAGCCTCAAGCACAACTTTGGATCCCTCATGGAATTCCCAAAAGGCATGTATTGCAGCAGGGATGCAGCAGACAACTTTTGATAGTTACATCAACAATCTCCGCAGCATTAAACACAAGTGCTGCGAGTTATTGCACAATGCTAATACCTATCCTGAAACAACAGACATTGGCCACAGTCTTGGTAAAATATTCAGTGCCAGCTTTACCCTTCTCTCCCCCCACAAGTGAAGTGCTCACTGAATGTGTTCTCACATGTTGTATCCCATTTCCATTTTAGGCATCTGTATGTCACCAGGATGTGGCCCTGCAGCAAGGCCACGGGGTATGGCAGTGTGGTAATACATCCACCATGTCATAAGCAGGGTACAGTATGTGCACAGTAATCCCCGGTCTGTAACACAGCGATTGCATATGCTTCATAGATTATAGGGCTGAGGGTTGTACATAGGTATATGTTGATTTACATCATCTGTTTTGAATGGACAATGGTACATGTTCTGGTTTTGACAAATGTCCGATTGCTAATAACCACAGCCACAGGGAATATTCATCAACCAAACACACTAGGATTACTATTCACACACACACACACACACACACACACACACACACACACACACACACACACACACACACACACACACTTGCTAGTACTGAGATCCACAGGTCAATTGCTTCATAGGTGTGTAGTAGGTGAATGGGCCTGAAGGCTCTACAAGGCTAGCCCAAGTGAATACCCTGGCAACAGGCCACATGAAAATAGTCCCCAGTGTGGCTCAAGAGTATAGTCACTGGAGTGGTCTACAGGGGTGAGTATTGTATTCCCCATTCAGTCATCCCAATTTCTATTGTGGGTGGTCAGTGATGTGCACTGCTTCCCATGTATGTGATTTATATTCCATAACATGTTCAGTTTCTGGGTTGCGCACATGTCCCACATGCATGTCCTTTGACATGTGTAAGTGTGCTTGAGGCCTCTGGGGCATGTTGTATAGACTGATTGGTATTTTCTGATGTAGCATTACTGACCTCGTTTGATAAGACCTGGCTATGTAACTGAGATAGTGATTGCACCTACATTGACAGTATGATATGGGTAGTCACTGGAGTTATTGGTGTCTGTTCATACAGGCCATGTGTATAAGGCATGGTATTCCCTTTGTGGGGTAAGTTTGCAGACTTTACAGTTGTTGCAGGCGTCCAGTGGAGAACATGGCAAAAGGGTCACTGTACACATTGATTGGGTTACTGAGGGGATGGAACAGGGTGCCATGTCTTTTAACTTGCTGGATAACTCACAGTCAGGAGATGTAACACATCAAAGTACTTTCTGTTGTCAGTGGCACTGTTGTGGTCAACAGGCATGTAGTCAATTGCAATCACACCATGGGTACTATCTGTGAGGCAATATGCAGGGGAACTACCAATATAGTGGCTATGGCCTAGCCAAGTGTGTTTGTGTATGATTCATGGGTGGTGAGTGGTTTCTGAGTATTAGAAGTGTTGCCTATATTGTTCACTAATCCATACTGTCACGTAGTCATTGCACATGGCACTAGACATTTAGGGCTGTGGATTGTCTACAGCATCCTGTATGGTGTTTGACAACTGCTGGCCTTGTAATGTGGACATTGGGAAATATACGAGGTCCTCAACATAATAATTTAGCAAAACCCACCCCCCAATGGATCCTGTTATAATGCAATCATGATAACCCCCACACAGGATACTGATGACAGACAGACACACACACACACACACACACACACACACACACACACACACACACACACACACACACACTTGCCAGTACTGAATTTTGAACCCCTACATAGGTATTGCTACTACAGTGTTACGCATTTATCACATGCACCATGGAGCTTATAGAATGGATGTTGTCCCAAGGTACTTCTAAGGTGAGGAACATCACCAACCCTTGTAAATACTGGCATTGGGTGATGTAGTGGGTGAGAGATTCCACAAAATATATTACCCTACACACACTTTTACATGCCAGGGGTGAGTTTCAAACCTCTGTCTAACTATCTTTTCAGACCATTATGGTTATGCATTTACCACATGCACCACTGACCTTACATTGTTTATGTTTGCCAACAGGTACTTCTAAGGTGGATGATATCTGCAGGACTGCTAAAGTCAGACACTGAGATGTGTGCTGGGTGTAAATGGGGACAAAATCTTTGAGGTATGGATATATATATATATATATATATATATATATATATATATATATATATATATATATATATATATATATGTAGACATATGAACACACACCAACACTTGCCAGGAATGAGATTCGACCCTCTGCCTATCTAGTTAGTGCTACTACATTGTTCCATATTTATCATACGTGCCATGGAGCGCATATGTTAGGGATCTGTGCAAAGGTATCTTTGACATCAGCAGCAGCAGCAGTGCTAAAGGAGGGGTAAGGGAAGTGTTGTAAGTGTGAATGACCACAAAATCAGGTTTCTACTAGGATTCACACACTATCTCACAGAAAATCTCACATTTACACAGTTGCCAGAATCAAGATTGGAGCTCCTACCTAACTATTTTGTTACACTATAGTATTACACAGTTATCACAAGCACCACGGAGCTTATATGCTGGAGAGCTGTCCAAAGTTATCTTTGAAGGTGAGTGACATCCGCATCAGTGTTAAAGAAGGGGTAAGGTAAGTGTTGTAAGTGTGAAATTACCACAAAATCATGTCTCTGCAAGGATACACACACATGCTCTCACATTTATATAGTTGCCAGGATTAGGATTGGAACTCCTACCTAACTAGTTTGCTACACTACAGTATTATGCAGTTATTGCAAGTGCCATGGAGCTTATATGATGAAAAGATGTGCAAAGGTATCTTTGAAGGTGAGTGAAAAAGGGTAAGGGAGGTTTAATGAGTGTGAATGGCCTCAGCCACATTCATCTAGAAACACACACACACTAACACACAACTGTACATTTGACAGGACTGAGATTACAACTGCTACATGGATACACAGTTATCACAAGAACCACTGACACTATAGGGCTGAGGGCTAACCAAAGGTATTTCTACAGTGAATGACATCAGCATATAGGTCTATGAGATGCCTAGTGGGTGGGACAGGCCTCATAATGGGTTTCTCTCTGTCGCAGTCTGTCTTTCTCTTCTCCACATCTCTGTGTGTGTATGTTTGACATATTATATTATGTTGGCCTTAGATATGTGTGTGTATTCCTATCTAATGTGTGTGTGTGAAGTATTAATGGTGGACAATTAGGTGTGTGTGTGCACAGACAGCTGTGAATAACCGATATTTGTAGTCCACTGTGTTGTGAGACATGGGCTTCATTTCTCTTAGTGTAGAAGCATGCCCAGTATGACCTTCCATATTGAGTGCGTGCATCCATTCCAGGAAGGATTGAAGTCCAGTTCAGGGTTTTGTGTGCTAAAGCTACACCTAGCAAACTGTTTCTGCAGGATATCTGTAGATAGGTTGCCAATATGGAAACACAATGGGCGTAACATACGGGGGATACTGTAACTATTGTCTGCGCTGCTTGTGTGACATGTTTGTTTGTAGCATAGATTTTCTGACATATGTACTGTTTTACACTGTGATGTGTCATGTTATCAACTACTGACAGCTATCATTCTTTGCTCATAGTTATTTACCAGGAAATACAAGATGAATGAAGCTGAGACCAATATTCTGAGGAATATAGACTACACATTCTGGCACACACCTGCCATTGTGGAGGGGTAGCTACCGACAATAGACTGCTGGTTCTGTGTACATGGACCAGCACCTTGTTAGCATGCTGGCTGGGGTTCCCCTCCTTGTGCTTTTCTCAACTTCATGGAATGGCCATATCCTGATGGGGTCATACATCTCAGCTGTACAGATACACCCATGTTATCCAGAGGCAGGACTCATATATCTGGCCAGTTTACCTTCACACTGTAGTTTACCAGTAGGTTTGTGGCTATTCATTCATGGGTTTGAAATCAGGAGTAGTTTGGGTGCACATTAGAATTTCAGACTTCACACACTCCATGACACCAATGCTTCTACACCCCCCCTTTGTTATTCTCTCCTCCACCTAACATTATGTAAGCAATATCTCAGAGGTATCCCTATTGTTGGGCCTTTATCCCAGTAGTATTTATGGCCTGATCCACAGTCCTTGCAGTAGGACATGGGAAGGCATGCTACTGGCATTTGTGAACATGTGTTTGCATTTTTTTTCTGTTTACTGCGTTATGTTGTTAGTTGGGACCCCCTCACATTCCATACATTGGCACTATGGGTGAGGCATGGGCCTTTGCTGGAGGACTGTAGGCCATTTGAGAGTGCTGCAGGCCATCTGTTTCTGTATTTCTAGATGGGATTGTGAGGAGGGGGGTACACACCAGCAGACTTTAACATTTGAAATGACTGTACTGGTATTTTGGTTAATTTGTTGGCTTCCATTTCATATTGTATTGTGACCTATCATGCAGAGAGGAGGCATATCAGTAGAGTGCACATGTTAGATCTTAATGGCACATATTTCAGTTTCAAACTTTTTTCTCTTCAGAACTAGAATGCAACTGCCAAAACTGTTGTAGTATGTCTGTGTAGGTCTGATGCGGGGCTGTTCACCATTGCCATCATTTGGGGGCCTTAGCCCAGCCTTTCTTCATGGTCATCTACACCTGTACTGCTGGGAAAGGCTGGTGGTGGATATGTGACCTTCATTGACATCCATGTGTGCGTGACGTATTGACATCTACAGTTCTTTGGGCCATCACATGTACTGCAGTGGAGGTTGTAACCTTGTGTAGTGCTGCCTAGTATGTTGACACCAGTATTGTTACAAATTTCCTGCTGTCCCATATAGCTGTCTGCTGCTATCCCGTTCAGCCATTCAATTCCCTTGCATTCTTGCATCCATGTCATACATACAAGTATGAGAACATACTACTCCATCCAGTAATTGATAGGAAGAGTGACTTACCTTGTTGCTGGGCCAGTATTGAGGACATTTCTGGATGGCTGACTATGTTGGATGCACATAGTACACTCCCTATACATGATAAAGCACAGGTAGTGTCATGTTTGGCATCCCTTTTACTGTATGTGTGAGTCGGAGAGAGGTATCCTTCCCTGTGTCCCTATAGTGTCAGTGTGTGTGCTATGCATTGCCTCTTTGCCAAGGCCTTGGCATGCTGTGCACACCTCCTTCTGCCTACAGGGACAGGCTCAGGATGTTCCTCCTCTGAGTCCCTCTCTGTCTGTGCTGGCCTTGTAAATGGTGGGAGGCTGTGTGGCCCTGCTCCATGCTGTTCCTGCTGCAGCTATTTCCACAGGATCATATTGTGTAGCATGGCACATACTATAAACATCTGTGTGCATGTAGCTGGAGAGTACTGCAAGGATCCACTGGATAGGTCAAGGCAGTGGAATCATGACTTGAGCATCCAAACACATGCTCTACAATGATCCTGGTTTGTGCGTCTGCCTCATTATGGTGTTCTTGTTTATGTGTGTGTGCATTTCTGATGGGTGTCATTAGCCACTGCTCCAGTGCATACCCAGCATTCCCCACTAGATGGCCATATGGGATGTCCCCCTGGCAAATGCTTGATACAGCTGTGAGCAATGCCAGATGTGGGAGTCATGATAGCTTTCAGGGCTGCCAGCACACACATTCATGATAATGCCCTGGCATCGCACATGACCTGGCAGTTGATGGAGGGGAAGCCCTTGGTCTTTGGAAGGTACCTGTGGCTAGTATTCTTAAGCCTAGACATACCTTGGTATCCACTGGAATGGGTTCCACTCTATTAGTTCTGTGTGCAAGGCGTGGCCGGCACAGCTCAACAATTTGCTGTAGAATGTCCCTGTCCACCCTATAGAGCTCTACTATCTCCAGCTCATGTAGGCCCTGCTAGGTTACCCTGGGTCTGTACACTCTTCTCCTCCTCACTGTGGGTCAGTTGTCAGCATTCTCCTCCTCACCACCCTCAGTCTCTAGCACATATTGATGGAGTAAAGCAGCAGCAGCCTCTAACATTTTTAATTAGTTTTGCCAGTTAAAAATCCCCCATCTGTGTAGACCGGTGGTGTAGAGTTTGTGGGAAAAACCAGTCTGTAGGGTGTTTGCATAGTTTATATTAGTGTGCTGGGCTGCTGCATGTGTAATTGGCTGATTCTGATACATTCCACCTGCCAGCTATGTTAGTTCTCATTGATTGCCTTCCTACTGCTGTTTTCCCTTCCCACTTCCTCCCTATTTAAGCCCCGAGGCACGCCATGCATACCCAGTGGTCATATGTAAACAGTGCTGCCATTTCCACTTTTTTTCTTTATTTTCTTTTTTTTTTCTTTTGTTTAAATCCCAGTGCACATTGCGCACACCCATTTAGTCTGTATACACAGTGCTCAGGCACATCTGACACACCCCCTTCCTGATCTTTGCTTAGCTAAGGAAAAGCATGTGCCACAGAGCTCCAATGCACTTACAGGAAGCATGACACACCCCCTTATGAAGTCATTTAGCTCTTACACTTACACTCTTGTATTGCTGTACCTACACGGTTAGGTACAAGCTGACACTTTGAGGAAATCTGTGATTCAGGCTAACTCCCCTCATTTGCTTACCCCAGTGTGTAAGTCATTAGTTACTACACTTAAATGGTCCCGTTTCCCTTGACAACCAGTGCTCCATGGTATTGTTTACATTTTACATGCCATTGACTATAATGGCAAAATGCAGAATTAACTTAAAACTGACTTTTTCTCATTTTTTTTTTTTAATTTTTGGCACAATCCCATTTGCGAGCTGCCATGATCGGCCCCAAAAAAAAGTTTAATTAAAAAAAAAAAAAAAAAAACTGTTTTTAATGCCAATGGCCTGATATTTGGACTTTGGCATGTGTTTGGCTGTAATACATGCTTTCCACGAAGTGTCCTGCTTCCGTTTGTTCAGATGCAGAAATGTATTCAGTTACTAACTGAATACATTTCTGCTCTGACACTGTTCCTGCATAGAGTCTGGCCAGCTTCGTGGATCGCAAAATCATCTCATTTGCATGTTTTTTAGCAGCAAATGAGGCGATTTGCATCCCACATGGCTTTCCATGCAGGAACAGTGTAGGGCCGCTCGTGCATGTGAAAACAGCACTTTCCTGGATCCCTCTGCGGCCATTTTCTGTGTAGGAGCTCCTATACTGTTTCTGCATGGAAACTGGCTGTTTGTGAATCCTGGGGTTAAATATTATGATTATGCATATTAAAAGTTGATATGATAACATGCTTTGCAATTGCATGGGATTTCTGAAGTATATGAAGTCTGAAACTCAAATGTCTGTCATTACTTAGTGATCTCAGTTTTCAGTCATTTGCTGGAAAACTACAAATTTCATGAGGAATAGACCAAAAACATTTGACAAAAAAAAATCAAGACTTTCTGCAAAATTCTGGATAGTTGAAAAGTATGCTTTAGGTAAACTTTATTATCCTGACTCTGCTCTCATATGTAGATATACTTTTTACTTCATTCTGGCTCACATTTATGTTCTCATAGTACTGGCAACATACTGAATGGCAGAACTGAATACTCCATAATAACATAATCAGTAAAGTAATCTTTAAGCATAATACTGTAAATATATCACAGCAGTTGAAGATGTCATGAGTCACGAATCAACATGCAACACCTGTCAGGTACACTTTTTATGTGATTTTTAAACTAGATTATCCCAGTGATACAACAGCCTTTTAGAATATTTCAGTTTCCTCAAAGGAAACAGTGGTACTGATATAAGATCTAATGAAGAAACACACTGATACCATCCAATAATTTAAAAGTTAGCTCACAGCAATAAATAAACAGAAAAAAACAGCAATAAATAAACATAAAAAAACAGTAATCTTGCTGAAAATGGGTTGTGCAAATCCACTTTTCTTTCTCTTCTTTTAAAGCTCAGCAGTAAATCTTCTAATTGGAATATGGAATGGGATGATGTCATCAATTTATTTACTTAACAAATACATCTTGTTTCATTAGAACATAACATGTCTAATGACTAAGCTGAGTTGATCAGAAAAATAAAAGTTAATAAATGAAAGACTGATAAAACTGCTGACATTCTTAGACACCAGAGCTACAGAGATTCAAACAGGGATTTGTGCCAAATTTACATTTTTACACTTTTGGCTTCTCCTGAATTTTCATCATATTGTCAAACATACACGCTAATAGTCTGAACTTCATTAAATATGAACAAACATATAAGTTAGAGAAGACAGTCTAAGTGTACAGTACCTCTTCTAATAGGATGATCATGAGGAAATGACTGCCCACAGTCATTAATGTCTCAGGGTTATAGTTGAATTCCTATAATAAATTGAATCTTCTTGTACATTAACATTTGTGATACTAATGTTCCTTGCAAAATTCTGCTCCTACTTCATTTTATTTCATTTTTTAGCTGGGCAATTTAAGTTAACTTAATTTAAATATATATTTGCTTAAAAATTGCAACATAATTCTTGCAATCTAACTTTTGAATCTGTTTTGTTTGCTTTCCATATTAAAGGAAGTACAGCAATGGATGTGATCAGGTGCATTGCTTATTATTAACAAGCACCAACCTGCGGTGGTGGTGCTGCGGTAGCGTTGTCGCCCCACAGTAAGACGCTGTCCGGTTCGATTCTCAGCTAGAGCATCTTCTGCGTGGAGACATGCATGAATGGGCGTACCTTCGTTGAAGGTTTCAGGCCTGGCAAGCCGGTACGTAAAAAAAAAAAATCAACTGCCAATCATTGGCAGACCAGAGTTCTGCTGTGGCGACCCCTAACCGGGAAAAGCTGAAAGACACAAACAAACAAACCAGTAAAAGGGGAAACATGTTGAGGTTTACTGCCAAGAGGATTAGAAAAGTAGTATCATCAAAGTATTTATTGTTGTATCAAACTTCCTGGATTTCTGTCTCTTACCTGGGTCAAATTACGAGCACACACACAGACAAATATAGAGAAAGCCACCTGCTTAGGCACTACCAGAATTATAGAAGTAAAAGCATGAAGTGGTCCTGGGTTTGAGTCTCTAATGAGAGCTAATATTTTCCTTTCACTTCTATGTGTTATTCCTTGAGTCACACTATAGACAGGTGGCAGTAATACATGGACAAAGCTTTTACACTTGAACAACTTACAACTAAACATCAACAATTTCTCTCTTAGCTCAATACCTTTTTTTCACGTCTAGTAATTTGTTCTCCACACCTGAACTATTTTGACTGTGTCAGTATTACTGTTATTCTGTGTACCTCATCTGCACAGTAATGCTCCTGTTATGTAGTTGTATTGCATCATTTTTCTATTAAAAACTTGCATCCAGTTTAAGAGATGCTAGCACGCTCCCCATAATCAGTAACATTATATTTCACTGCATGGTGTATTTTGCTGCTGCAAATACATAATTTATATATATGTAATGCAGCCTAGATTTAAACATTTGAAGAATCTGGCTTTAAACTTTTAGACCATAATGGACAGCAATTCTCATTGTACATCACTTCACACAACAGCAGTATTAATTCTATTATAACTAGTACTATTTTTCAATTAACTCACCACATTACTAGGGCCTAGCATGATTCTTATATTTCAAATATAAATGCTTATAAAATTTACTGTTGGACTGAAAAGTTGATAGAGGGCTAATGGAAAAAGCATATATAGTTCAATGTTAATTTGACAAACACAAACATAATATAAAGAGGTAAAAAGAAATGAGATTTATAAAAAAAGTATACGAGTTATAATGGTACTTATTTATTTTCCATTTGTTTACCGGGTTAGTCCAACTGGACACAAGGAGACCATTTTCAGCAGAGGCCCGGGGAGAAAAGCTCCAGACACATAGTAAAAAAATTATAAAAAAAAAATAATAAAAATAATAAAAAATTATATAAACATAGATATTTTCTACAAAAAGCATAGAACATATAAAAGGAGTAAAATCAGAGTTTTACAAATGATGCAACATACAGTGGATGGAATACTGAGAAACAAATTAAACAAGATGTTATGCAACAAATATGCAATTGCTTAAAAATAAATAAAAAAAGAAGTTTCCATAGACAAACAGGGTCATAAACTAGAAATCATAACTATAAAGGTGGCCTAAATACCTGGTTCACAGTACTATGCACTAAGTGAATCTACACAGTACACCTGTGATCTAGGGATGTTGAAAGTCAAAAACAAGTGGAATTGGTCTGGTTCTGTACAGGAACATATCCATGTTTTGAATAGGAGATCTTTTAGTAGGGATTTGAACATATTTATAAGTTATAAAAATAGCAAGGTATAAAAGAAGTGAATGTAAACTGAGTTAATAATTCAAAAAGATGCTGCTGGATGGAAAATATAGCAGTGGATGTGAAACAAGACAAAGTCAGGTGAATTAAATGTAGCGCACTCGCAGGTGTAGCTGAAGAGATATGGATTCCTTACTACCTGAATCTGGTGACAACCCTATTAGGCCCAACACACCAAGGTGGCAAGTGGGACAGATTTTATTCTAGGTGACACATCTAGTTTAAAAAGGCAATAGCACAACCATAAACAAATTATTTCAACAGTGCACTGGTTAGCAATAAGGCAAGGTGAGAATATGCATGCAATGAAAACATACATTCACCCTCTTCACCAGAACTCAACAAAAGAAGATCTTGGTATTCAAACATGCACAAAGAAGGCAATATCAATGAGCAGTAAAGCTTTAGAATGCAGCAATACAAACACAGGAAAAAATGCAATGTCATTAAGCAATAAAAGAGTCATAATACAATACAGATATGAGAAAATGCACTGTCATTGAGCAGCAAAATTCTTGAAGGCAGCAGTACTAACACGAGCAAAATGCAATGTCATTGAACAATGAGGATTTATAATGCAACAATACAAATATGAGAAAATTCAATGTCATTGAGCAGTAAAGATTCTTTAGGGCAGCAGTACTACATGGCAAAATGCATTATCGTTGAACAATAAAGATTTATAGCACCACAATACAAATATGAGAGAATGCAATGTCATTGAACAATGAGGATTTATAGTGCCACAATACAAATATAAGAAAATGCAATGTCATTGAGCTGTAAAGATTCTTTAGGGCAGCAGTACTACATGGCAAAATGCATTATCATTGAACAATAAAGATTTATAGTGTCACAATACAAATATGAGAGAATGCAATGTCATGCAGCAGTACTAACACCCTCAACTCCCTTTGATCAATTCTAAACAGACCAACTATGAAACAAACTATGAAACACTCTATTATACCTTCCAAACACAGCGTGCGTGAGCCTCCGATGGCAATAAAACGTAGTAAAACGTAGTAAAACACTTCGGTAGACCAAAATTCAAATCACGATATTGCAATGGTACAAACAGATAAACTTTTATTCCATGGAGTGAGCGCTTTCGCCAAAAGGCTTCTTCGGACTCTTTTACAAGGTAAAAGTGCTTACAACCATCTTTAAAAACATAACCAATACTCACTATTGGCTAATCAACACCAAATAGTCACATGGTATCTTAAATTTAAAAACGCATATTTCGTAAAAACACAACACCTTACAAAGGTGCATTCTTCAAAAAGACTGACATCCTGAATACATAATTAAAAATACAATAACTAAACAAATTCCATCGTATATAAAATAAAAACGTATGAAACTCTCAGGGCACACATAAAATACATTTCTTTGTGAAACAGTGTATGAACCCTGCAATGTACGATGGAATTTGTTTAGTTATTGTATTTTTAATTATGTATTCAGGATGTCAGTCTTTTTGAAACACTATTTGGTGTTGATTAGCCAATAGTGAGCATTGGTTATGTTTTTAAAGATGGTTGTAAGCACTTTTACCTTGTAAAAGAGTCCGAAGAAGCCTTTTGGCGAAAGCGCTCACTCCATGGAATAAAAGTTTATCTGTTTGTACCATTGCAATATCGTGATTTGAATTTTGGTCTACCGAAGTGTTTTACTACGTTTTACTACGTTTTATTGCCATCGGAGGCTCACGCACGCTGTGTTTGGATTGTATTTATATTCAGCGTGAACCTCCTTCTTAATAGTAAGCAGCGCTGCATTGGGATTTTGACTCTATTATACCTTGTTCATTGGCCACTGACTACTTACAGTATTGTTGCCAGCATGATTTGGCCCAAGTTGGAGCTCATATGGATCCCATGTATTTGTAATCCACAAAGCATTAAAAGGGGGGGAAACCACAATCTTATAAAAATATAAAATTATGACCAGAGCCTCTCACCACTCCTTCGAAAATATTCTAGTGACCAGGCGCTGTGGTTCCTCTGATGAGAAAAGTAGAAAATCACCTACAAGAACTCAGGTAATCATCTATGACTTCTCAGTACTAGGCCCAAGGGAACTCCTTTTCTTGCTGAATCATAGCAGGTGTGCAACCACTGGTTTCAGACTTCTCTCCTGATTCCATAAAATACCATATCCAGGATTTCAGCAAGAGACAGACACAATTTGCTACTTCACTTCCCTATCCCAAAATACTAGATAAGAAAATCCATTAATGCTGCAAGGCCCTTTTTCCCTTCAACTATGTGTTTCAGTCTTCCCTCCTTCAGCTAGTGTTCCAAAATCCTCTTTCACTTTTGAAATAGTCTTTTATATTTCTGAAAAGGAGCTCCACCTTGTGGTGTAATGGAAAACTACAGTCTATTACTTCTACATGAAATACAGTGGGAGTTACATACATAAAAAAGTTTCTAAGACTGGAAAATGTGGAAGAGCACTAATGAAATGCAGATAGTCAAATTTATAGTTTACAATTCTTCTGCAATGTTCCTGAAGAAAAAGAAGACCCTCACAAATAAATAAATAAATAATACATATATAAACAAATAAAAATCAGGACCATGTAAATAAGTATTTTGGAATCTGCCTAGAACTTTCAAAAAGGCAGGGAGCCTAGAAGGAGAAGCAGGTAATAAATAATAACTAAGAGAAATTAAGTAAGGCAAATCTTATGAAACCATGGAAAATGTATGAATCTGCAGAATTTGGAAGACATTTTTTTCTGTAACATTATAAGAAAGTACCATGGTACACTCGTTAGTGTTATTGCCTCACAGCACTGGATTTTCTTGTTCTGTTCTAACCTGAAGGGGGCTTCCTAGGAAAAGTCTACATGTTCTTCCTGAGGCCATGTGGCCTTTGACTAGCTGCTGCTAATTCCTTCCATATTGCAAAGAATGCTGTAAATAATCAGCAATCCTGCAAAATGTCCACTGTATTATATGCCTTGTGTGAGTCAATAAGTGAGCATACTGTAATGAACTCTTTCTCTTCTGCATTATCCAAGTGAATGTCCAAATAAGCTCCAGGTCCCCTCACATCTTGATTTTCATTAAGGAGATAAGCATAGAGGTAGCTAATATATGCAAAGATTCACAGATTTTGTTGTAAAGCTTATGGTGCAGATTCAATAAAGCCTACATGATGCATTAAGACCCTGTGCATGTGGAGGTGATAGTGCGCCGTTTCGTATTCAGTAAGTGGCTCTACATACCCTATAGAGCCGCATAAACCCGGTAATCATTGTGTCATGCTAATTACAGCACAAGCAAATGAACTGTATGTTAATTAACCACTACAAGATGGAGGCGAACAGGGAAGGGTGTACATAAACAGAAAGGGCTTCCACTTCATTAACTGTCTGGTGATGTGTAACACTAAGGGTATCATCCTGAATGTGTGTGTTGGCAACCCAGGCAGTTGCCACAATTCACATATCTGGCAAACCTCACAGCACTATCAGATGTTTTCTAGGGGGGATATACCACAGGGTCATTTACTGGGGGATGCAGGTTATGCACTAGAACAGTGGCTGATGACGGCAATCAGAAATGCACACATGCCAACTGAAGAACACTACAATGAAGCACACTCTCAAACAAGAAGTATCATAGAGTGTGTGTTTAAGCTGCTGAATTCACAGTTCTGGTGACTACATATATTTGTGGGAGCTCTGCAGTGCAAACACTGTACTTATGCTGAAATTTACACTGCCTATACCATCCTTCATAATATTATTCTGAGAAAACAGCTTCAACAGGAACACCAAAGGGAAGGGACGCACATCCCGCTACCACTGGTAAGGTCACCAACACACATACAGTTGAGGAGTCAGAGGGGGGACCACCACCCACTGTGGGTGTAGGTCATTGTAAGCATGTACAATATGCCCTCACCCTGGCCAAGAGGCAATGGATAGCACACATGCTCACTACCTAAAGGGGTAAAACCCTCATGCTATGCATGTACATCCATCCATACAGTAACATTGATGCCATGTAATGCTCACAACCTTTACTTACCCATGTAATACCTGTGTACTACTAGCATCACACAGAGGCAGCCCCAAATTAAAAATCTTGCAACTGCCAGACTTCCAAGATAAGTGTGCTCAACCTGGAATAGGCAAACAAATACCTAAGGACAGAAATGAATGGCACACCCTTGCATACTGTTACATGCAACTGTAGAAGGTAGGTGATTTTTACATCAATGACATCAGTATCTGACGGCACTGACTTATGTCACTAGATGTGTTCTCTATCAAGTAATAGGACTCATGCATCAAAGATTCAAACATTAAAAACACCTGTAAGAAAGCAGTGCAGTTTTCAAAAGAGCATCACAAGCACCTACATACTAAGCACTTAGCCAGCTGTGCACCCTGGGAATCAGATAAAAGACTTACGCGCCTCTGGATCCAAAAGATAGAAAATCAAGGATATGGAGCAGTTATCATCATTTGCACAGGGTGTTGTTTGGGTGGGGTGTGGGCAGGAGGCTAAGGCTGACACAAAAGGTAGTGAGCATGTGTGAGTAAGAAAAACAGGCAGAAATTTTAATAAAGTATCTAATGGCCACTGAGACAGA
>NC_056741.1:1050275548-1050335548 GCF_019279795.1 Protopterus annectens | reverse complement strand
ACCTCACTGCAGTCAACTGGTGTGTTTGCATGTGTGTGTGATTTGGCTCTTGTGTTAAGTAATGTGCTCAATAGATAGGTAGGGGTTCTTCTGTCACTGCGGTCAACTGGTGTGTGTGTGTGTGTGTGTGTGTGTGTGTGTGTGTGTGTGTGTGTGTGTGTGTGTGTGTGTGTGTGTGTGTGTGTGTGTGTGTGTGTGTGTGTGTGTGTGATGATTTTAAACTAGCATGTCAGATACTCCTACAAACTTCTTCTTATTCACAACAGACAGTGCTATCATCAGCAATAAAGTGTTGTCTGACACTATAAAATCCAGACCTGTGCTGTGGTGCTTGTGTTAAATACTGTACTCTGTTGATGGCTAGGTAGGATTTCTACTCTCACTGTGGTCAACTGGTTTGTGTGTGCATTCAACAATCAGTATGGTGACAATTTTCAAATGACATGTGTCAGACACTCCTCTGAACATCTTCTTGTAACATACACTGCTGATATCATCCTGTATAATATGCACTCGGACAGTGTTCAAGACAAACTTGTAACATGACAGTAACATTATGTACCCTGTTCTTAAGCTTCTTTAGCTGGATACACAAGGGTTCTAATCTAACAGCAGGCAACTTGAGTGTGTAGACATCCAAATATCACTTTAGAGACAATTTTACACAGAGATATTAGTCCATATCCATGTCAGGCACTACTCCCAACATCTACTTCTCAGCATAAAGTGATGCTATCATACTTCATAAACTGCAATGTGACAGTGTTAAAATCAGACATATGTGGTGGTGCTAATGTTACATTGCATGGCATTCATTTTCTATACTTGCACAGGTGTAATATTCAAATCAGAATCAGTGTACTATTGTGTCTGTGGTTGCTGGTACATTATGACAATTGTATGATCCTTAGGATCACTCTTCATTTTATTGTCACTTAGGATAACCTTTAATGTAGCACCATGCATCCACCATCCTCTTTTTCCTCTGGCCACATTACATACTTCCTGCAGAGGAGTGGAGGATGTCCTCATGTTCAAATATGCATACACACATGATGAAGCAGAGTCCTTCCATGAGCCTCTGCAAGTCATCTCCAGGCTACTGCATGTATGATTGCTAATTCTCACATGGTGTGGTGCACATGTCCCCTCTGGACATTGGCAGTATGTAATACAATCCAACAAATGCACACATATGCACAATACTCTTACTATCTTCCATAATATAGATATAGGGAGTTTGTTTTACATGATATAATAATGGCTAGGATTTTATGTGATGTTGTCTATTAGCTTAATAATGTCCTATGTCATTATGAACATTTGATATGTCAATACAGGTGTCTTTGACAAGTGCTATGTTGAGGTGTGAATGTATAGTGTGCCTACAAGAAGGTATTACAATCTCTGATGTGAGCTAATGTACAGATGGCCACTACTGCCATCTCATTACATACTCCTTTTATAGCAGCTGTAGTAATATGCCTCCTGAGAACTGTTGACATGGTATGATAAACTTTTATGCATAGTGTTGGCTTATTAAGATATGTGTTGTAGTGGAGCAGATCAACATTTTACACAGTTCTCATTCCACCATCACAGAGACACTTATAGTATGGCACAGGTGTGCATGTGTCTACCTACCATCATTAAATGCTCTGTGACAGACATCACAATAAATCCTTACTGATTACATGGAGATGTACATCTTATTTCATCTTTATGCCATAATGCTGTGATATAAACAGAAGTATTACATGTTTTGATTCAGTTGCAACCTTGTGGAATGCATTCTATGTGCAGTTGTACTGCTATTCCCAAAGGTTATTGATGTGGTCAGCAGCACCATTGTGTGACTAGTAGCATTTGTGTCAGGAAATGTTCTGCATGAGCCACAAACAACTGAGTTGACAGACAGCCTATGTTCTCAAAGAAGGGTGTGCAGCAAGCATCATCCATCTGACTGGTGGAACCATCACCTGATGCATGGAGTTATAGACCCATACACCTGACTATCCTCATCTGTGATGCAGACCAATGAGTTATCATGGACCTTATCAAAAACTACATAGGTAATCTCCCAACTGTGTACCACACCCATGTTTGATTTGTTGCTACATCATGTCTGTTACATCTGTTTGATGTCTTCAAGAAGTTCACCAAGGACATGCATGAGGAAAAAACTCTCATCCTACATAACTTGACCTAGCCAAGGCATTTGATGCAAATCCACAATCAGGTATAACAGAGAAACTGTTTCAAGTGGGTATAAACATGTACTCCACTAAGTGGGTAGACAAATGGATGACATACATGACAGATAATGTCAAAGTGTGTGAAGTCACCTCTATCAACAATCCAGTGACCAGGTCTGTATCTCAGGATTCTGTACTAGGCCCTTTCCTGTTCATTATTTAAGTCTCAGAAGTCAAGACTAACTTACACATCTTATGTCTAACCAGGTTTGTGAAGGTCTGCAAATTGTGGACAATCATTAAATGCAAGATTTGTATTGGTATAATGCAGACAGTATTAACACACACAAAGGATTGTTGCCAGAGACATGAAGACACAGTAAATGAACAAAAATCAAGGGGGGTTATTTCCATTACGACAGCAAATACACAAGCTAATTACAATATAGACAGCACACCCCCATGAACACATCAAGTGGTATGTGACCTGTGTGCTTAGGTAGATGGTATGCAGGATGTCCACCAGCAAGTGCACACAGTGGTGAATAAGGCTTTATATGCAGCACAACTCCTGAGTATGTGCAGGGCAGCCACATCAAAGGGCATTATAGTCTCATTGTTCCCAGCCCACATCACACAAATAATTGAGTACAATGCACCCTTTTGCATATACCTCCCAACACACCTTCCAGGGATTATTTACTGATGTGTATTGCTTTTGTCACAGTGAGCTCCCACACATCTTATCAGCCATAACTAAGTATTCTTTTTGCTGCATAACCTTTAGGAGTGGACAGTGCAGAACTCCCTTGAAGGTATTATACAAGATGGATGTGTGATACATGTTCCTGGGATGCACCCAGCAAATACATAGCTCATTGACAACATTGATGGCATGGGATACATTCATGCAAGTATGGATTATGGAATATATATGCTATGCAAACCTGCCAACTAGCCAGGATTGATTGTAATTTAAACAGCAGGTGTACCAGTGTCCCTCTAAACACCTCAGAAGGATGTTATTTTTTCAGGAAGGTGTGCTTGATTCCCCATATAGACTAATGGCATATCATTACAACTGCGCAATTGTGTTCATGCAGAACAAGTATACTAACTCACAATCACATATTTAATGTCAGTGACACACATGAGTGGTGTTATTATTCTGATATTGTCCATGATTGTGCATTCTTCTGTCTACTGTTGCTATGTGTGCTGCTTGGTTGAGACCTGGGCTGACATTACAGTCATATCCAAGAAAATCATTTTGTACATCTTCACAATATGTACATATACCAAAGTGTATATACTATCATTGATAAATGTCTTCTTCAGTGATCATGTCAGGATGCTTATATCACAACAAATATTCTCCATTAATATGTCACCTTTTGTGACAGTCACATAATATAAAATAACTGCATGATGATATGACTATACCCACACAGGAAGAGTGAACAGCATTATGTACTGTATCATGTACATATGTGATTGCTGTTCATGCTACAACTGTCTTGTCTTTGTGGTGTACATACATTGACATGCCCTCATCTGCTGTATATTAACGTTTCACTTGGCCTCCTCCCTGTGTTCATTCCTACAATTCATGTGTGTGGCCCTTTTCAATACACATACTTCACTAAAATAATTATTCATAATGCAGTCTATGTACCCTTGCTGATCACCCCAAGACTTTTATTCAGTATGTTTAAAACAGGTTTGCACAGTACTTTGCACTGACTACACTTTCCTATAATGAGTTAGAACTTTAAGCATTGCCTTATATTAAGTAGTAGTCATTGTGGCTGTCCGTGCAATCCCACAGGATTAGTTTGCCTGTAGGTAAACATGTCTGTATGTCTGCAGGTGTTCTTGCTGCTTTACATGGTTTCAGATAACAGTGTTACTGGCCATGAAACCATGCTTGTATCTGTGAAAGTGCAATGTGCGGCATGCAAATGCAATAAAAGCTAATGTTCATCATGCTAACATGTAATTTTCATGTTGGCTTTGACCTACTAGCCTTCAGAATGTATGATAACTGTAACATTATTTTTGTAATTTTCTAGTTGATATACAGTTCTCAAAAAATAGCATTCTGATTCTAGAAGTTAATCACTACACATGGCTAAATATGTCAGGATATAAAACATGGGAATAAAAGTAAAACTGCTAAAATAATAGTTAGGGAAAACATACCTGGAAACATATCTACATGAAATTAAATATTTTATATATATATATATATATATACACATATATACATAAACTTCAGGGCATGGCTTCTGTCTTGACTTTTGTTTATTGCAAATGTGAGGAGTATACATTCTCACAATGTTTGTATGGGTTTCTCCAAGTACTCGGCTTTGTTTCATACAAACTAAAATGTTATACTTCACCAGCTGCTCTGAAATAACTGTTCACATATGTCACATTTATCCTTACCATTGTTATTCCTGTTTTGAATTGAGATTATTTAAGAAGGATTCATTCACTTAGTTAAAAAACAAGTGAGCTTTTTTATGGATGCTGAGAGTTAACATTTTATAATGTTAAACAAAGCTTCCTTGAATTTAGGAAATGAGGATGCCAAGTGCTAGTCAAAGTGTATATATCTGTGTATAATATATATGCATGTGCACCCCTGCACTTGTATGGGTGTGAGTATGTGTGAGTGTGAATGTGAGTGTGTGTGTGTGTGTGTGTGCGTGTGTGCGTGTGTGTGTGTGTGTGTGTGTGTGTGTGTGTGTGTGTGTGTGTGTGTGTGTGTGTGTGTGTGGGGGGGGGGTTCTGGAGGTAGGTGTGGGTGTGGGTGTTTGTGCGTTCCATGTGCTACATTGCTCCAAAATTACTGGTTGTGTCCAGCTGTAAAGTACTTTTGCAAGCAAATATTTCATGCAGCTGAGGAAATTATAGGTAAAGATCATGATTCACCATACTGCTGTCACAGGAAGTGTCATTTCTTTACCTGGTTCATTTAATTTCAAACAGCTTTATTCTGGATTACACAGCATTGCAGTGAGGGTATCATGTACTGTAAGCAGATAATTATAAAGTGGCTTAAAATAAAGACTCTAACAAAGAACCAGTCAATATATCTAACTAATGAATATTCAATTTAACTATCAGAAGCCAGGATAAAATGGCTTAAGAATACAGGCCATAAGAATATGGATTAAATCAAAATGGTATGAAGATAAGTCAGTTTTAAGAATTAGAAAAAAATGAACTGAAATATTCAATATGGGTTGAAGTTGGCTAAGAAGCGTAAGTCAAAATCAGTGTAGACACTTGAAAGATGTGTGGAAATGCTAAAATTCTGGGGAGAAAAAAGTAAACCCACTATGGGAAACAGAATACATTTCTGAGCTTCTACAATATGTCTTCTAATTGCAACTTGTCTAAATCAATTAATTGCTGAAGGTGCCTTTTCTGCATTGTGTCTCTATTAATGAGAAAATAAAATGAAAAGAGATCAAGCTTTCTGCATATAAAGATGTTAGCTCTTCAAAAGGCATATTGTAAAAATAAGCGAAAATATAGCCAATGCTCTCAGGAATGAACAGAGAAATTGAAGTTTTAAGGAATTAAGTACAAGGATCATGGATGTCAAGGTGGTTATGTCTTGTATTCACAAAATACTGCAGATGGAGACAGATGCATCGATGACTCAAAAGACTACCCACTATGTACAACAGATTGTGATGCATGAATGTCAAGCTTTTTGGTACTTTTGTGAATATTTCTGACAGCAAGTTTCCCAACTACTTTGTGGAGCATTGTTTATAGACTTCAACAACCTCCATGGATGCTGGACTTTGAGATTGATCAAATTCCCTGAGTGGGAAGACATCCACTGAAAGGGGTTCCCCCCAACATGTGCTTCACTGTCAAAGTTCATGCAGTGGTAAGGAGTGGCTGTTCATCACTATAAAGGAGGAAAGATCGCTACAGTAGAAGATACATTAATTAAATTACTATCGGACAGTATTTCAGCATTACTTAAAAAGAGGAATGCATTCAATGTGGTAATAGAAGAGTTGAGTCGGGCAAAGGTGAACTCTGGCTCAGATTTCTTTGATGCACTAAGTTTCATGTGTGGGACTGGAGGGTTATACTTGCCTCATTGAGAAAGTCTGGGACAGTAGTGGACTGAAAGGGCCATAACATCTAGGTCATATAGTAAAAGGTTTGAGCCTAAAACTATGGTGGGACACTAGCAAATCTGGAGGTGAGCTAATCAGATCTTCTCTCCAGCCAAAATCCTAGCTGATAAGAAGGATCTAAGAGCTGAAGATGAAAAGATGCAGACCAGTCATGGATAGGAACATGCTAAAACTGAAAGAACTGTAGATAATTTAGCAAGTAGTGGATGTATCAGCACCATTCAATGTTGCTCAGAGGCTGTGTACAGAACAGTGGTCCCAGGCATGTTTACATGTAGCGGATGTGTAGCCTGTAATTACATAAACACTGGTTCGGATAATTTTTTTGATCATTGTGCCAAAAGAATTACTTTTCAAAGCATTTTGACTGCAACAGTGTTTATGTTGTTTCTGCTGCTATTTGTAATACATGTGTTAATTTTTACATAGGAAAATCTTCCTGAAAACTTTCCAGCCTCATCAAGGAGCATTGTGTGGCTATTCGCAAGCGGGATGTTAAGTATGCTTTAGGGAAACATAACCAATACCGTCATGGCTTTTCTAAATTTTTTTTTGTTTGTTTTGCAACAGATAGATTCATTTTTTGGGGCACATAGACACTCTGCTGGAAGTCTATGAATTAAAATGGCAGTGACACCTGAATGCAGAGTCCTACCCTGGTTTGAATGATAACATTAATATTAAAAATGCCTTAAGATGGCTCAGGTGACCCCAGGTTGTTGCCCTAACAATAGTCACTGTACTAAGTGCAGATTCATTTGCATTATTAATGCTTACTTATTGGTTACTTTATTTTTATTACCTTACACTACATTCTCCTATAGGTGGGTTTGAATGATTCTATTTCAAAGCGAAGTCCAGAAAGTTTTTATTGGCTGCTTGTTTACTTTGAATTTCTGGTTTTACCTATATTTACCCTTGCAATTATGTTTGTTTTAGATTTCTGAAGAAGTTCTTCACACTAAATAAAGAACGAAAGTGCTAAACACCAGTTTGGCTTGTTTCTGTCTCAGCTAGGTATAGAAGTTTTTTATTTAGTTAGTTTTTAATTCTTATAAGTGTTTTAATGCAGTTAAGTTTTTTATTTATTTAGTTTTTATTTCTTCTGAGTGTTTTAATACAGTTATCTTGTTTGATTTTTCTTCTGTGCCATAGAAGGAAATTATTTATTTATTTTTTTACATTTGTTTACTGAGGGAATGCACTGGTTTCAGTGGATCGTTTACAAGCTCAGTCAAGGTGAGTAAGTCATAATATAAGGAAGAGACAAAGTTCTACAAAATGAAAAGCACAGATATTGCAATGATATGTGTATAAACTTTAGATCTCCATACAAATTTTGCTCATGACAAATTAAAAGGTAAATTTAAAGCAAGATAGACAAGAGAGCTAGTAATGTATATGTTGTCACTTTGGATTTTGTTTGAGTCCATTGTTTCAAACTAGTTTAATGAGTTATCTTAATTAAAAGATTAGGAGAGAAGAGAAAGGAGATAAAGTAATAAAAAAGTGAGAGGGTGAGAGAAATTGCAGTGAGTGAAGATTTCATCAAAGTTGCTAGGATGGATAAATGTAGGTGAATGATTAACTTGATAAGTAAGGTAGTGAGATTTAAGTAAGGTAATGAGATTGGTGGCCCTGGTATAATGCTTGTGTAACTAGATGTTTCTCAAGCTCCTTTTTAAACTCTATGTCTGAGGGGAGCTCTCTTAGGTAGTTTAGTATTGTCTCCCAGAGTTTAGGTGCTTGTATGAAGAAAGCAAGATTGATGCAGTATAGTTTGGGTGCTGCTCTGACCAGAATGAGAGTGGATTGTGAGGGATATTTTAAATTGCATCATGAGGCTTTAGGGAAAACACTTCATGCTAATGGTGTGAATAAGTCAGGGAGTAAGGATTTTGAGGATCAGATAGGCCAGCAGGAGGTCAGATGTTTATTTGATAAGAAAACATCTGACTTTAAAACAAGTTGTGTAATGAAAATCTTGATAAAATGAGTTTGTGATTAAATGTAATATATTTAGAGATGATTTGTAGGGTGGTTGCATTTTCTTTTATGCTGTGGCAATGACGAGCAGGCTGTACACTAACAATGCAAGTAGAATTCCCTTGCCTTTGTTTGTACTTGATGGGGCTGTCATAAAGGTGGAGAGTCTTCTGACCAGGAAAAGTAGCAAGTTAATTTTCTTCCATGTTTTTTTTTTTTTTTTTTTGTAAAGTGGTTCTGTAAATTAAGTTTTGCTTCAAGCCAAGCCAGGTTTCTAAGCATTTGATTGAGATGGCTGTTTCTAAAGGGGCATTCTTTTTATGTGTGATGTAAAGTGTACTAGTTGCTTTGGTGAGTCTTTGATGTATGCCAAATGGTATGTATTTTGTTTTTAAAGGAGTTTAATAAGATGTTGGGTTGGGCACACCATCAGTTGAGTAAATAAAGGTAATTTTGAAGTTGAGTTTGTATCACAGGGTGTTACTGGTTTGATCTGAAGATGACCATGTCATCACCTGCATATAATTGGAAACGTGATAGAACGTAAGGGAGTTTGTTAATGTATATAGTGAAAAGAAGAGGTGCAAAGGTGGATTTGTGAGGTTCCTAATTTTACTTTAAATTATTTTTTGGAAAAGGAGTCTTTAAACCAAGGTAGGGGTCTTAACAAATAATAATTTCTAATATATTGTCGAGTGGAAGTGAGTGGGTAGTTAATTTGAATACTTTTGTTAAATCTATGAAGACTTCCCTAGTGAGGTTTCCTTTGTCCATGTTGCTCTGGATTTCATTAATTAGGGTCCAAAGTGTTGTCATTGCAATGTGAGCCTCCCCCACACCCAGAACCAATATTGTTTTTTTTTTTCTGGGAAGTTTTCAAGTGTGGGAAGTAGAGAAATGGATAGAAAGACTGAGTGGTTTTCTGATTTTTGTTGTTTGGGAATAGGTGTTATTAGAGCTTCTTTACAAATGCTGGGCATGCTGTAGTTTTTATTCAGTAGATATAAGTGCTAGTTAGGGGAATGGTTAGGAAGTCTCTGAACAGAAGAATGAAGCAAGGGTAGATGTTGTCTGCACCACATGATGAGTTAATGGCAAAGCAAATAACATCCCTATATTAGCAAGAATCAGTCAGTCTGCACATGTGCAGAAAATACTAATTAATCCATCTGTTTATGCACAGAAGAGACCAATTAAAAAGGTATAGTGAAGTATGGAAAGGTACTTCTTTCTCAAAACAAGAGAGAGACAACTACAGTATCAAAGTAGGAAATGCAATGGTAAAAAAGTTTGGAATTCACACCTTTTTTGTGAAGCCTCTTACCTTTATAGACACACTAGTCATGAAAGTCAGCAAGTGCCGAGAAGAGAGGAGAATGGAAAAACCTAAGATACGCTATAACGTCAGCCTCAACAAAGATGAAGCTGTTTGTCTATGTAGATGCTAATTAGATTTCCTGAATGTGATTAAGCTGTTTGTTGAGTTTTAAACTGGCAGTTTGCCATAAATTTTAGTAAGAATTGGGTCGTTGGTTTGCTGTTTACTGTCAGCTTTTTGCAACTGTGGATGTGCACTTCATAGCCTTTACCTAGGAGAGTAGTTGCCTCAGCAGCTGAAAAATAGGTATGCAATCATGAATTTTTCACTCAACAGATTTTTTTAGTTTAGTATGTTAGATTACAGCTGTTGGTTTCCAGCTCATATTGCAGAATGTTGTGGAGCAGTTCACTGCTAATGTTTTGTTTGGTGGATTTTGGAGAGCATTGTCGCCTCACAGTAAGACGCTGTCCGGTTCGATTCTCAGCTAGAGCGTCTTCTGCGTGAAGACATGCATGAATGGGCGTACCTTCGTTGAAGGTTGTGCGTCAGGCCTGGCAAGCTGGTACGTAAAAATCAACTGCCAATCATTAGCGGACCGGAGTTCCGCTGTGGCGACCCCTAACTAGAAAAAGCCAAAAGACACAAACAAACAAATTAGATTCTGAAGATTCTTTAGGATTTGATTAATGTGATCTGATTTATCATTTTGTAGGAGTGGATCAAGTCATATTACTTAAGCCTCTCAGACTCTTGCATATTTTAAAGTTTACAAATTAATAAGACAAGCATTCTTTCTTGTTTGTTTATCTGGTACTGGAAAAGAACTAGACATAATGTTATTGCTTGCTTTTGAAGAGCTTGTCTCTTTCTATGTTTCACTGCTAACTGATTAAAATTAGGTATGAATGGATTGTGTCTGAAAGACTTGTCAAACAGAATCTCCAGAAGGAGTTATATGGCGTATTAGATACTTTAATTATGATTAAGTATAATATATGTAAGTATTGCCAGCCTTCTATTCTTAAGGACCTTGTAGTGTGTCACTTGCTTGGCATTTGCTTAAAAGAACAAGAATAAAGTTGAAAAGCCTAGCTGGTTAAAAGATAGAAGATAGATCCAAAAGGAGGAAAATTAATTAAAAGAAAAAAAAAAAAATTACAGAATCCCAGACTGAGGATGAAAGGAGTATCACAAACTGGACAAGAAGATGTAGAGAGAGATTTGTGAGGTAAATAAGATGCAGAGCAGGTGTTTGGCTCATAGAGCTTTGGCTAGCAGTGGGTGTAAGCTCTGCAGACAAATTGAGTGAGCAGAATCTTGGAATATGAGAACTAGAGATGTTAGTGGATGGGCTAGTCTGGCATGAAAGGAAAAAGCAGGAGTCAGACTTAAGAGAATGAGGCAGCAGAGAGCCTGTAAACAGGGTAGGATGGCCAAAGCTGGGATGAAAAAAAAACAGAAGAGAGGAGAGGAGAAGAAGACAGGGTCATGAGCTGTCAGAGAGTACAGGCAATTGGGGTGAAACAGAATAAGATTAAGGGAGAAAGTGGGACATACAAAATCAAAAGGGAGGACAAGGAATGAGAATTTATGGTAGAAAGACCGATGCAAATACTAGTAATAAGTGACAAGGTGGCCAGGCAGGAGCCAGCGCAACAAGGTGAACAGGATAGAAGTGGTCAGGGCAATACATTTATAGCCACATGAGAGAGGCACATGGCAAAAGAAACAACATGTTGAAGGAAGAGTAAAAGAAAACAGAGAAGAGAACATATATGCAACAGTGAGGGAGTCAATCACCACAGTAATTTAGAAAGACTGAGAGGTGAAAACTGATAGAGGGGAGATGATAAAAGACAGGAAAAAGTGGAGAAGATCCAGAATGGGAACAAAAAAGGGATTTTTGATGATTTGAGACTTAATGACAAAGAGTATAAGACTAGGTAAGAAAAAAATGAGAGAGACAACTTGAGTGAAACCACTCTAACCAAAGTGATCATCAAGGTGTAGGGGTAGATACTCCTTATACTGACTTGTCAGAGGAAACAGTTGAAGTGGCATCAGGTAGGACCAAGGAGATAGCAGAGAGATGTCAGTAAAGGAGGTTGGAGGTACCACTGTCAAAAATCTTACCTGTACTACCAGCAAAAAATGTAAGAAAGATAGCATAATGGTTAGCTGGGGCAGTAGACAGGGGAGAATGTTTGTGACTGGTAGGATGGAAAAGACCTGGCAGAGATACTAGCTCTGTGTAAGTGAAGGCCTCCATGTCAGTTCAGAGGATAATCTCTGTGTAAGCTCTAGGCTCACGCTAAGCCCAGAAGGGACACAGTGACTTAATGCTGGGTTGGAAAAGTAATGTGCAATGACTGGACCTTTAACCTAAGATGAAAGGAGAAAGAGAAAAAGTGGCAGAAGCTGAAGAAGGGTAAAAATCTTTAGGCAGTAGATGGAATTTAAAAAAAGGTGCAAAAAATTCCAGAGAAACATCAAGTCTTTCTCCAGCACTATTTTGGGACATAACGAAACATTACATGATAACCTGTAGTGTTCTTAAAGATTTCCAGTAATAACAAATACCATGCACAAATGTTGTTATAGTTCTGATAATCAGCTTCCTTATTAGAGTATTTTAATATTATGTTTTAAGTTGAAGGATATTGCCTAAGCTGTTTTCATTTTAAAACATTTTTCTTTATTGTAATATATTTAAACCCTGTTTAAAAACTTCAGAATATTTATTTATTTATTTATTTATTTGTAGAGCAGGAAAGTCCAAATGGGATAACCCCCCCCCCCTTTCAATGCAGGCCCCAGGAGAAGAGCTCCATTTACACAAACCTAGAACATTTATAGTATAGTTACATATTCACATTGTTCCTAATAGTTCATCTTGGTTCCAGTGCAAGATTGCACACATTGTACATAATACTTTATCAACATTTAAGGATGCATAGTGAAGTGTAATATATCCTTACTGACATAGCTTGCATCACACAAATTGTGACTGTACAAAAGAAGTCTGTAGCAGGTAAAGAACAAATGACCAATGAGAGATGACACCGCATTTGGATTATATTAGTAAGTGGTGGTGCAATGAGGATAGGAAAGAGGGCAGGAAGAAACTAGGAAGAGATAGTTAGTGAAATAAATTCAATTAAATGTTTGAGATACAAGGTATGAAAGTGAAATATGCGCCATATGGGGAAAGTAGAAAGCAACTAAGGTTCTGACAAAAGTATTACAGCATGAAGAACATTTCTGGGTAAGAGATTAATGAGGTGTCATGCAAGAGCAGAGCCAGATGTTTTTTAGATGCTGTTTTAGTAAACTTACAAAACATTTGTTGTTTTCTGTAAGTTTTAGCTTTAGTTGAATGCCGTTCCAACGTTCTGAAACATAATGAAAACAGAGTGAGCTTTGGAGTTGATTACATTTGTCATTGGAGTATAGTGTTCTGTTGCTGCTGTGTGATTGTAATATTTTTTTTTTTTGAGAGAGGCAACTGTCTGGTTTGTCGATAAGCTTGTGGGCAGTAATAAGTAGTGAATATGTTGGGTGATTTGGGAATTCTAGCCAATTTAGGTCTTAGTGTTTTGCAGTGATGGGTTTTATTAGGTAAATATGCAATGAATTTGGCTGTTTTATTATACAGCAAGCATCAAGTTTGGACTTGAAGGTAATATTAAGATTTGTGAAAATAGGAAATACATGCAATACAGATGGGGGTAGGTAGGTCATTGCTATGGACTGCTTGTGGATATTGTAAGATATTGTTTTCTCTATACAGTGAGCCTATTTTTTCATGTGTGTCTGTTTTTTTTTTTTTTTTTTTTGTTTTGATAATTTGGAAATTATGTTGGTTATATTTGAGCTTATCATCTATGAGTATTCCAAGTAATTTGTGTTCTCTCTTGCCTAGCCAAGATTTGACAGATGCAAACGATACTTGAGTGATTTCCTTGAGGACTTTTTGTATTGGGGCAGAACAGATGGTTGCATCTTCTGTATACTGAACTATATTTGCTTGTTCAGTGCAGTGGAAATTTTGTTTACACATATTTTAAATAGAAGTGGGCCTAGTATTGAGCCTTGTGGGACTCCAACTGTGACTGGTTGGAAGGAGGAGAATTCTTGTTATGTTTTACTGATTGCTGTCTATTTGGGAAATAGCTATGAAATCAAGTGAGAGATGATTGATTTAGACCAGGGGAGGAAAATTTGGTAAGGAATTTTTGTTGGGACACTGTGTCAAAGGCTTCTGACAGATCAAGGAAGAGTGCTGATACTAAAGTGCCATTATTTCATTTGTGACTGATAGCATTTTAAAACTAAGAAGAGCAGCAGTTGTGCTATAACTGGAATTGAATTTGTGTTTGGTCATCAAAAGAACATTATTATGGGTAAGATAGGTGAGGAACTGACCTGGAGACATATATCTGATATTTTTCATAGTGGTGGTAGTATGGATATGGGCCTACACATTTGTGGAGTAGTGGTTTGAAAGATTTATTCTAGATAGTAGGGATGTGGTTTTCAGTTAATGATTGATTAATTAGTATACAGACAGGAAAGTATGGCCTCAGAGGCTAGTTTTAAGTACTCTCTTGGCATGTTGTCTGCTGTGAAGATTGTTAGTTTATGTTTTTGTATCTATGTTTTATGGTGGCAGTTGGGACTGGTTGGAATGAGAAGGGTATAATATTGTTAGTAGATTAAGTTGGAATAGTGAGGGTGGTGGAAGTGCTTTGTTCAGTAAGAGAGATTATGGCATTTATAAAGTGAGAGCTGAACAGGATTACTATGCTGTCTAGGTTGTTACTTGTTCTTGGTGTGGGAGTAGTTATTTTGCCAGGCTATAGTAGTTTGATTATGGAGGACCAAAATAGCTTGGAATTTTTTTGGTGCATTGTTGGAAGGTTGGTGAAATAGATTTTTTTTTCTCATCAGTTATTAATTTATTTGCCAGAGTTCTTAAGTATCTAACGTCATGATAATTGGATTGGGTTTTGTTTTTCAATCATATTTTCCATGCTTTGTCCCTTTGAAGTAATACTTGCCTGGTATCTTTTTGTTAGCCAGGCTGCAAGGTTTGACCTGTCTCAATTAGTTCTGAGTGGTGAGTGGCTATTGAGGATGTTTAGGAAAGTTTTATTGAAATGGGTAACTGCTTCTTCTAGTGGCATGTTTTAAAGGATGTGTCAATTATGCAGTTTGATTGTGAAGATGAAGTCACTTAAAGTTTTTTTTTATATTGCGCACATGTTTATAGGTTAACTGCAGTGGTGGCTCATGATATTGGACTGCAGGACTGCAACCCCCCCTAGCTGTAAAACAAAATAAAAAATAAATCCCGGAACTCCACTCATGGGTGCTTGGAAACTTGAATCCAGACTGCTGTTTAACCAGTCCAGATTCAGAAAGAAGCCAGCAGTGTACAGATGCCCCAGAAGTCTATGCAGTTACAACTGCATAGACTGGAAGGGGGTCGGACTGTAAGGTCTGCAGTCTGTGCATGCTCAGACTTTTGAATAGAGAACTTGGCTTATTACACGCATGCGTGAGAGCAGACACACAGGGAAACTGGCTTGGCTTTTGATTTTCCAGCACCAGGAGTGACACGCAGGGAAACTGGCTTGGATTTTTATTTTCCAGCACCAGGAGGAGTTAACTTCAGCTCAAATACTTATTCACTTGGCTTATTTATTTTCTAGCACTGGGACAGCTCACAAGAAACTGGCTTTATTTTTCAGCACCAGGACAGCTGAGTACTCAGGAACGTCCTGGCTTATTTATTTTCCAGCACCAGGATGGCTCGCGAGAAACTGTCTTTATTTTTCAGCACTAGGAAGGCTGAGGTACTTGGGAACTTCCCGGCTTATTTATTTTTCAGCACTGGGACAGCTTGCGGGAAACTGACTTTATTTTTCAGCACCAGGATGGCTGAGGTACTCAGGAACTTCCCGGCTTATTTATCTTTCAGCACCAAGATGGCTCAGGTACTTGAACCTTGAAAGTTATTAACTTTGGGCTCAAGCAGTGTCTGTGAACTTGAACTTTGAAAGTCTGGCTTGGTTATTTTATTTTTCAGCACCAGGATGGTCCAGGTAGTTAGCCAGGAGCTTTTTTTCAGTATTATTTAATATAAACATTTGCACATATAGACCCTGCTAACAAGTACAAAGGATATAGATCATGTGCAGAGCATGCAGTACTGTTGTGTGTAGGCCATGGTATGACTCCTGTGTGTGTAATGGAAGGACAAAGAGACTCCTGATGTTAAAACATAACCAGCCCTGCTTTGACTAATGCAGTCAATGATGTGTTTAGTTCAGTATTACCTGAAGTAAGTGTGTGTGTGTGTGTGTGTGTGTGTGTGTGTGTGTGTGTGTGTGTGTGTGTGTGTGTGTGTGTGTGTGTGTTGTGTGTGTGTGTGTGTGTGCGTGTGTGTCTCTGTTTTGCAGGTAGCAACAGCCTGAACTCCCTACCCACCACCACTTGTGAAAAGCATTCAGATTTTTGCCTCATATTTTTGTTCTTTTCCTCATGAATCCTGTGTTTTTTCTGGATTTTGAATTCACTGAATAATGACAGACATTTAAAATTCAGACTTCATATTCTTCAAAAAGTGCATGGTCACACCTAACATTTTATTCTAGCAATTTTCTAAGTTTATAAGATCAATATTTGAAATTTGTCCCTGTTTTGGGGCTGTATTCCCCCATTATTGGCTTTGTCCAGGTGCTTTGTGCTAAGACGTTGAGAGGTATGGTGAGAACTGAATTCACTAAATGATAGCCATATAAGTTTCATTCTTCCTGTCTTTCAAGAAACAGCTGATATGGCATAGTGGTATGTTGCTCTGACTGTAGTGCACAGGGTCCTGGGTTCCAGTCTTGGCAGTGCAATGCATGGCAGTAGCACAGCATTTTATTCTAGCAACTTTCCAAATTATACAAGCAATGTTTAAAATGTGCCCCTGCTTTTTGTGCTTTTGTCCCCCTCCATAAATTTTGGCTTTTTCCAGATTTTTGTGCTCATGTGCTGCAAAGTTGAGAAATACAGTTGAGTGCCAAGTGGATTTTACAAGGAGGTAAGTGCTTCAGGGGAAGAATAGTTTAGTGCTGCTTATGCTGAGTCTGCTTGCATTGTTAATAGCACAACAGGTAGTGTACTTGCTTTTGATGCAGAAGGCTGCGGCTTCTACTCCCACAGTATGTAGATGTATTGCTGATACTATACTGTGTTGTACTTTTAAAGGGGGTGGATGATGCAGTCCTGAGAATTTCCTCTTTGGTGGAGATACCTAGTAACTCTCAACTGGTTATAAGTTTGCCATCCATTCCCTATTGCAATATTACTAGCTTATAAATTTTTAATGTAACATGGGTAATTTATTCCTCAAGGGCAACAGGCACTTTATTTGTAGATGACACAATGAAATATAAAGTGAATTGCTAGCAGCAACTTCTTCATTAGTTACAGATCTCTTTAATGTGGAATTATTTAGATGACTTTTACTTCTGCATAAATTGTGCACAGTTACTGATACTGGTGGATTGCAGAAGTGTGAGTAGACTTTTATGATAGAAATATTTGAATTATGCAGTTTTGTCATTACTGGTGCATGCAATTTCTTTCATTGTTTACTGAAAGAAATGTTCAAAGCAATACATTTAAAATGCCCTCTAAAAACTGCACTGTATTATACAAGGAATATAATTTAATACAATGAGGAAGGTGTATCAAAGAACACATGTATGTTTCATGTGCAAGGGGCCTATGATTTGAAAACAGCCCATAGTTAATCTTTATCTGTCACTTGCCAGATGTATTTTCTTTGAATGTGGGTCTCAGTTCTGTTTTAATGAATGTGAGTTTCAAGGGCAGATAAGTTTTAATGGGCTATTTTCATTGTGAGACTGCATTGCTTTGTTTAGCAGATGTCTATTAGTGTTTGTGCTGTAAAATGTAAAATAAAACTTTTAAATGAAATTCAAATCATCGTAGAAAAATGTTGCTCTCCCCCTAATAATCCCTATGCAAAATGGCATTTTTGGAAGAAAATGTGGAGGGTTTACAATTAATAAATAATCGCAATGATCAGAGTTATACATTACTTTTATTTTAGAAATGCATGTAGACTCTCTTATTTTGTCAGATGCTCAACTTAACAGTACTAATATTAAAAAAGTGTCCGTTCTTTGACATGTTCCCAGCTGTATTGTGTGGTTATTTTATCATTTTGCATCACATTGTTGGTCTGTTTTTCATAAAATTGTGTTTTTCTGGCAAATTAGTGGCAAATCATTAAAGACTGAAGTTAGAAAATAATGACAGACATTTGAGTTTCAGATTTCATGCCCTTCAGAAAATTCATACTAATGCAAGACCTACTATTCTATTATCTTTCTAAGTTTATAAGTGCAATATTTAAAATTGTCATTATTTTTGGGGCTTTGTACCACTTCTAATTATGGCTTTGTCCAGATTTCTTGCTCTGAAGTTGAGAGGTATGACAAGTGTGTCAGGGCCATCACCATCAACCAGAGACATTTCAAATTGTGGCATGCTTGTTGCACCCCACTCCCCCATATAGTGACTCTGAATGTGTCCAAGCAAGGCAAGGAGCAGTTATGAAGTGTAAGTGTGCAGAGTATCCCCCCATCCAAGGTAGACACAAGTACTATAGTGGCTTTTCATCTGTCCTTGATTATGCAGAATGTTCTTGTTTTCTGTCATATTTTTATACTGTTGAGTTGTGCTTCTTATTATTCAGAAAATGCATGTTGTTGCAGTCCCTGTTGCTCTATATTTAAGTAGCTATGCATGAATGACCATCAGGTAAGCTTGTCTGAGGTGTAAGATGCAAGTAAGCTTTAGTAAGCATACTGTTAAAGAATTACCAGCATTGAAAGCCTTTTTGTTTTTGCCATGAAGAGAATATTTATATAACTAGATAACATATAAGCCTTAGGTATTGAAATGCATATGGCAGTATTTGTAGTAAAGGACAGGATTACAGTATTTTCAGAAGCTCATTACATTTGTTGGAGACTTGCAGTCATCTTTGCAGGCTTTACCCATAAACTAAACAGAATGCCAATCTATCATGTGTGGTCCATAACCTGTGCTGCAATCCTTTAAGCAATTTATCTTGAGTTTGTTTCTTGCTTGCTGTTCATTTTTTACTTTGATCACATTTTCCCCATAAAACAAGTAAATAGTTGTTGTCAGACAGCAGGTCTTTTTTGGATAAGAAACATGTTTACAAGTGGGGGTATCACAGATATTGCTACTTTCAGCATTTTACTTGGTACTTTTATAAAGCTGAATATAAATTATAATTAGAACTGCTGTGCAAGGAGACGTGGTTTGAGTTGAGTGCTGCTTGTTTTTTTATATACTTGATTTTGACTGGCATTCCAGTAATGTATTTAAAAAGTAATTTATTTTTTTCATGCCTCACAACCTTTTTGTTTCCATCTAGATATTAAGTAACCTGTCATGTAGCCAATGCATTGAAATATTTTCTTCTTCTACACTTCATTTTGTCTTGATTGGACTCTCATAATAATAGCTTGGCACCCAGGGCAACATATTTAATTAAAGTCCTATTTTTGTGGTTTCGAGCATGGCCCCACCCCTTTCTAGTTGGTCACACTCCTTCCCATTGGCCCCACCCATTCAACTGTCTCCTGCAGCCTCCTTTGATTTGAAGTCACCAGCCACCACTGGTTACCTGTTGTATATGCTGAGATAGTTTCTGACAGAATAAGTTGGAAGTTGGTCACTGATATCGTCATCAAGGCAACCAGAGGCATTTATATTATTTGGTTTCTTTGTAAGAATTCACTGTCAAGATGGATTCCTAGACTGGAACATATCATGAACCTAAATTAGTCAGACTTCTTAAATTACTGTGTTACCTAGACATAAAAAGAAGATTGTAGCCAAGGTGATGCAACAAACATGAACTGTAAATCCATACTTGCATACACATATATAAAACAGACTCAACATGCAAATCTGGCTAACAAAGTAAAATGTAAATCAGATGAAAAATAAAAAAAATAGTAAGTGGATGAAGGAGGTAGGTACAAAGCTACAGAGAATGAAAAGGAGTTTTAAACAGAGGTGAAGTGCATTGCCTATGACAAAGAAGGTATTAGAGCTCTTCTTTGTTGCACAGAGACATAATTGTCTGTCTGAGACACAGATGAACCTAGTTCAAGTAAGAATACAAACTCTTGCAGGGTAAGGCAAGGAGGATGAGAATGGAGTAGCAGATGCCTGGTTGCCCATCCTGGGTGTAGAGATTAGTGGTTCCCACTCCTATGCAAGCATATGTTTGTATAATGAGAGGCAATAAGAAGGGCATTGACCAGAAGAATGCAGCTTTGGCACTCCCAAGACATTGATGTTAGCTCCATAGATGTGTGGGATTGCACATGTATAAAGATAAAGGTGTTAAAAGTCCCTGTGATGACAGGGTTGATCATGTCAACCACCAGGGCAAGGAGCTGGGATTAATAGAAATGTCTCTCCTTCCAATGCTCTCATTGACTTAGGGCTGCTAGATGGAGCATCAAATAGACTAGATTCCTGGCTAAGTAGTTAAGGTCTATTCTAAAACATATATGATCACAGTCTGGGTGATGAAGCCAAACCCTCAGGCAATAGCAATGAGTACGCACTCCCACAACAGCTACATGGAAGAATTAAGCATTGACAGGAACATAAACTCTTCGAACTGTTGAGATGACAGCCTGTTCAGCTTGGCTCTTGCTTTGGTCCAGGCAAGGCCCCCTGTATCTGAGAATGAACATACTTGAGGCCAATAAGAGGAGGGTTTGATGGTCAGCAGATATTAAAGAAAAAACAAACACACAAGAAAAAAATAAAGAAAGGAAACACCAATTTGTGAATCATAAGACTTATAGAGAAAAAAATAAGAGCTGAAATACAGTGAGTTTAAGGATTATTTATCTTAGGCACTGGTAGTGTGAACCATTGTTCAAGTCATGCCCAGATGGCTTTAGATGAAACTTTAATGACTAGTATACTAACTACTGAGCAAGGAGATTGTGGCTGTTCTTGGCACAACAAGATTTAGGGGTCTATGTCCACTGGAAACTCATTTTTTTCTCCCATCTTTTTAAAGGTTGGGAACAAGTCAAATTTTAATTTTCTACCATGGGAGTATCAGCAAGGAAGAGAAAGGTGGAGAATATTCAGTTTTAATCAAAGATATGGGTGCTATACAATAAACTGTCTTTAATAGAGAGAGAGAGATAGAGAGAGGGAGAGAGAGAGAGAGAGAGAGAGAGAGAGAGAGAGAGAGAGAGAGGCCAGTGCTTAAAGCAGGATATAGCATGGATGGGAATGATTTTTTAGAGAGTGGAAGCTGGCAAACCAAATGTAGGTCTATTGCACTGGAGGTCTGGGTAGTGGCAGGAAGACCTCTCAATAAAGAGAAACCCATAGCATAGTGATTGCAGCAAAGCACTGTGGATCTATCACCTCTGGAAGTTGAAGAAGGAATATAAATCTCCTATGCCATAAGATAAGTCAATCATAGGATCATATGAAGTTACTAGGCTGTTGGCCCTGAGGCCCTTACAAGCATAGCCAAGAGTTAGCCCATGTTCCAACAAGTCAGCATTCGATGACCCTGTCCAGCAGGGACACAGGTGGAATCCCAAGGGTGTATTTTCTATTCCCCATCCAGTTATCCAGGTTGCGCTTAAAAAGGGTAAATGAGGTGCTCTGCTTGACATGGAGAGAGAATCTATTCCATAGAAGGGGGAGTCTCTGGGACACAAACCTGTCCCAATAAGTCCTACAAATATCACAGACCAGGTTGAGGTCGCGTATGCGGGTTATTTGAGTGGAGGTTGACTTGTAGATATGCACCAGTCCCCTCACGTCGGGGTCTGAGATTGCTTTGTATGCCAGACAGAGGTCACCTCTGATGAGTTTGTATGAGACTGAGTACAGGGACAGGGCTTTTAGCCTATCTGTGTAGGGTAGATGTTTGAGGCCCTGTATTCTTCTGGAGAGAACTTCTGTGGTCTTTTCAGCTGCTGCATCTGCATTGTGAGGTACATGCTGAAAGGGGCGTTGTACTCAATAATGAGTCTGATAAGGGATGAATACAGGGATGTTATGACTTCCTTGTCCTTGAATGAGATACCCTTCTTAATAAAGTGAGCCATGTAGAAAGCTCTTCATACATTCAAGGCAATATGGTGGTCAAAAGTCAGTTTTCTATCAACCTGGGTGCTCAAGTCCCTCACTACTAATTGCATGTTTAGAACCTTGTTATTAATATTATAATATGATAATTGGTGGCGCCTTCACTCTCCCCAAAGGGGATGATGTATTTATTGGCATTCAGATTGAGGCCACATCACTAGGGGAACTGATGATAGCACCCAAGTTGCAGTCATCTGCAAACTTGGTCAGCCATAGCCCACTGGTATTGGCCTGTACCTCAGAAAAGTATATCCCAAACAACAGAGGCCCCAAGACCAATCCCTGGGGTCACTGCTCATTATGGTTCTAGTTTGCTACCCATCTAGTAACATATGGATTGATGCCTAGCTGAGACCGTTTATCTATTATACCCGAGTGGAGAATAGTATCAAAGGCTTTGACCAGCTCAAGGTAGGTGGTGTGCACCATCTTCCCCTTGTCCATGGCTTTGGTGACTGTCTCAAAGAAGTTGAAAAAATTAACAGTCATGACCTTCCCTTGACGAAACCAAACTGTGTGAGATTGAGTGTTTGGAGGTTGCCAATGTCCTTGTTAATGAGGTCCATGATAATCCATTCCATGGCTTTACAGATCAGGCTAGTTAGGCTGATGGGTCTATAATTTCCTGGATTGGTGGACTCACTACCTTTGTGCAAAGGAATGACAGTGGCCATCCTCCGCTTGGCTGGGATGAAGCTGGTACTCAGGCCTTGGTTGAATAGTTTGCATAATGGTGCCATACATTCCTGCCTGAGTTCACAAAGGATCCAGCCTGGGATGTTATCGGGTCCCATGGAGGCTGTATATTTTGCCTTTGAGAGGGCAGTGATCACTTGCTGCCTAGAGAGATAAGGGGAGGGGGCAGGTGCTGGGGATGACCAGATTTATGGATGGGGGGGGGGGTAGAAGGGTGAAGTTTTTGCTGAACCTATCTGTCAGTAGGTTGGCTATATCTATGGTGTTTGGGTATGTGGTGTCCTTGACCACTGGTTCTGAGCAGATCTTTTAAGAATGCAGACATATGTGAAGAGGTCCTTATGATTGTCTTTAGTAGATCTGGCCAATTTGGACTCTAAGTTTGCTTTGGAGGATTTCACTAGTGCTCTTATTTGCTTGTTCAGGCTAAGCAGAGATTGCTTCCAATTGGGCAACTGCTCCTTCTTGGTCCTGGACAGCATTTTTTTTCTTTTATTATCAAGCTTATTTAATTTATTTAATTTTTTTTCTGAAAATAGGCTTACATATGTAGACAAGGATGAATATGTGATTTGATTTTTACTTAATTAATTAAACTGCATTATTTATTCCATGTGAAATGTAGCTATGTCCTCATGATGCAGGAGTCCATGGGAAGAAATCTAGACCATTAAGCTAGGCATGCAAGGAGGTAGAATGGAATGGCACACAACTGGCAGTGTGGTGAGGAATATGAAAGGTCAAAATGTAATTTCCAGTAAGCAGCAGCAGTATGAACTTACAGTAAACTCTCAGTTAACCAGAACGCAAGCAACCAGAACTGTCAAACAACTAGAAAAAAAAATAGAAGAAATAACAGTACAATTTTCATGTGTTGCACGTTCTGTCCCCCCCCCCCCACAAAAACATACCTTACGTTTTTAGAGTGTTAGAGTTTTAACGAGGAAGATAAGAATAAATTCCCTCTCTCCTCAACCTTAGAACAAGTCAAGCCAAACAAACAGTATAGGGTACAGTACTAGTCAGGCCTGTTTTAATAGTAACTCAAGCAATCAGAAACTACAGTTATCTGGCATCTACCAATCCCCATGGGTGCCGGTTAACTGAGAGTTTACTGTATTATAGCACTTCTGATGTATTTCTCCTCTTACCAGACCTTTATCAGCAGAAAAAATGGTTTTGTAAAGATCGAGCAGAAACAGTATACACCTTCAAAAGTAACCTGTAGTCTGAAGATCACCTCAGTCCCATGAGTAATGTTTTCTTTATTTACTTTTTATTATTTATTTTTTTATTTTACATTTGGTGACAGGGCTAGTCTAACTGGATATATATCCATTTTCAGTAGAGGCCCGGGGAGATAAGCTCCATGACACACAGATAAAATAACAGCAAAAAACATAAAAATAACATCAGTTGTATATACAAGGACATTTCTGGTTAACACAGAAATATTCAGTGAGGACAGAAAGTATTACAGTGTAAAATGCAGGTTTGAAGCAACATATAGGTAATGTACATAATGAAAAAAAAATAAAGAGGCATACAGGCTATACAACATACAAGTACAGTACATAATGAAAAAAGAGGCAGTTTAATATATAGTTATATTAATAAAGAATGTTTCCAAAATTAAGTATCCAGACGGATGGAAATAATGAAATATAGAGGGAAATGGTAATTATTGTTAATAAGGAAGCTGGAACAGTTAATGAAAAGAATAGGGTAGGCAGACCATATTTTGGATAGAATAGATAACTAGTCAGGTTTAGTACAGGGGCATAACTAGTGTGTTCTGAGGAAAAGTTTCAGTCTGTTTTTGAAGAGTGCAAATGACTTGGAGAGAAACCACGAACTTGCTTCAAGCCAAATAACTGAATTTTATTACTATTCCACCGCCAGAACACATCTGTTTTTTTTTGGTATTGGTTTTGTCTGGAGGGCATTCGTTCTTTTTGGTTTAGTAGTGTTTTTGAAGAGTGATATAGAGGAAAGTTAGGAAAGGTCGCTGGGTAGAAGATTCCAGAATTTACCCACAGTATTAGAGAAGAGAGAATCCCCAGCCCTGTTGTTAGATTTAGATGTGTTTACTAGAAGTTTATGAGATGAACGTAAGGACTTCAGATTATTATAGGGGGTGATGAGGGTAGATAGGAATATCGAAATGTTGATAAAGAGTCTTATGGGCAATGGTTAGTTGGTGGTATTTGAGCAGATACTGTAGTTCCAACCATTTAAGCTGCTTTAAATTAAAGTAATGGTGGGTTCTAAATGGGTTGCCAGTAGCAAATCTGGCTATGTTATTGTATGAGATTTCCAATTTGTTGCAGTTGTTCTTGGATAGATTAGTGAAAATGGATGAGGCATAGATGAGTGTAGAGATTAGATGAGTGTGTGCAATAATAGTTCTGACTGTAGGTGACAGGAAGGGTTTAATTCTGTAGAGAGAGCCAAGTTTTTTGTTGACAGATTTTATAGTATTGTTGATGTGAATGTCAAAGTTGAGGCTGTTGTCAATGGTAATACCAAGTAGCTTGGTAGTTGGGTCTGGTGATATAATGGTACCATTAGTGGATGTAACTGAAAAAATCTATGGAAGAGGACTTATGACTAGGATCGAAAAGGTGGAGTTTAGTTTTTGGGGGCTTAAGAGAAGACAACGCTCTGTGAACCATTGTTCAACTGTGTTAAATACTTTTTGGATAAGGCAGTGAGTTCAGAGGTGGATGTGGTTGAGCATATAAGTGTGGAGTCATCTGCATATTGTATGCATGTAGCATGGGGGATTGCTAGATGAAGGTCATTGATAAATATGGAGAAAAGGAGAGGTCCTAATATGGACCCCTGAGGGACATCAAGGTTAACTGGTAGGTGGGTAGATAGAGTGTTGTGCCAAAGCACAGCCTGTTGACTTTTATCTAAGTAGGATTGGAACCATTTTATAGACAGTGCATCTAAAGACAGGGATTTGAGGATATCTATAAGAATTTGAAGATTTACCATGTCAAATGCTTTGGACAGATCAATAAATAGTGCAGAGGAAAGCGTATTACAGTTTTGTTTTTTGTTAATACAATCTGTAAAGGAAAGTATGGCAGTGGTAGTGCTGTGGGAAGGTCTGAAACCATGTTGACAGCTAGAAAGTAAGTTATTTTGGATTAGGTGGTCTAGCAATTGCCTATGGATGCATTTTTCCATGATCTTCACCAAAGGAAAAAGAAGGGCTATGGAACGGTAGTTGGAGAATTCGGTGGAGTTTCCACCTTTATGGAGGGGGATAATATGGGAGACTTTCCAGATGCTAGGGATGTGACGTTCGCTAATAGTTCTATTGATCAGAATGGAGATGAGGTAAGCAATTGACTTGTCAGATTTCTGTAGATATTCAGCAGGTAGTTGGTCTGCTGAGGGAGGGCCTGCTTTCAGTTTTTGGATTAGGGTAAGAATATGGGTTGTTGGGACTGGTTGGAAGAGAAATGGAGGGGGTGGGGTTTTGTTATAGGTAGGTAAAGTTAAGTTATTAGGTGATAGCTGACTGGCTAGTGTTTGGATAGCATCAGTGAAAAAGGTATTGAAGGCATTGGCAGTATGCATGGGATTTTCCTGGTATGAATTTTGTGGGTTTGGTGTAATGGATTGACCTGGATGTAGTAACTGGTTAATGCATGCCCAAAATGTTTGCGGGTTATTATGGTTAGCTTTCTGAAATTGTAGGTAGTAGTTTCTTTTATCAGACAGTATAGCTTTCTTAGCGTTATTTCTTAGCCGTCTGAAATGTTGTTGGTCTACAGGGTTTTAGTCATTCTCCATTTGTCCCAGTATTTATTTCTGAGATGGATTTTATGTTTGGTTTCTTTAGAAAGCCATGGGGCGGATTTGGTCTTGATTCTAATTGAACGGGTTGGTGCATGGGGATCAAGAATGGCTAGGAAGTTGGAATTAAAGTATTTAACAGCTTCTTCCAGAGGGAGGTATCTTAAGGGAGACCAATTGCAAGCTCTTAGTTCCCTTTGGAAGAGATCTGGGTTAAAGTTCTTCTTGGATCTGATATTCCTGACAGTGGTTGGAATGGGATCATAGGTTTTATGCCTGATGATGTAGGTAAGTGAGTGGTCACTTATGTCATCAGGGAGGGTTCCAGATTCATATATTTGAGGATGATTATTTATCAGAATCCAGTCTAATGTGCCTTCTTTCTTGTTATGTTTGTTTATCCTGGTGAGGGAGGTAATGGTTTGAGAAAAAACATATAGGTTAATGTGGGTTGTAGGGTGGCTGCTACTACAGCAATTCCAGTCAATGTTTATATCACCTAGGATTATGGTTTCTTGGGGCAGGTGTTGCGATAGCCAGCAAAGGATATTTTCTATGGTGATATTGTTATTACCAGGGGGTAGATAGATACAGATAATATAGATTGCATTGGCATTGTTAAGTTGAAGTTTGGATATGAGAATTTCTGCATTGGTAGGTGGTTTACAGTCATAAGTGGTTAACTGTAACCCAGATATGAATAGAATAGCAACCCCCCCACCCTTTTTCACTACACGGTCGAGTCTCAGGATATTATATCCTGGTGGGATGATTTCTTTGTCTTTGGTTACAGGTTTTAGCCATGTTTCTGTTAAACAGAGAATGTCAAAGGAGTAGACATCTAAGAGAGCATGGAGTTGAACAGTTTTATTGTTAATGCTACGTATATTGAGATAAGCTAAAAGGAGTGAGTTAGATGGTTTAGTAATGGAATAATTAGTGGATTTGTTGGGGTTGGGGAGAGAGATAGGAGTTGTTGTTGGGCCTGGGTTTGGGTGAATGTCTCCATCTTTTAATGAGAGGAGTTGTTTGAGATAGCTTGGACTTGGGAGTCTGCTGTTTAGGAGTAGAGATTTCCTGGTATTGAGACTGTTATATCTAATGTGGAGCATTCTATGATATTTTGCTAGTAGATAGTTGGGTGTTGTTGTTATGTTAGCATGGTTAAAGAGGATGGGTAGAGAAGGAGAGTTGGTTAGTTTATTATCTAATTGTCTAATTATCTAAATAATCTACTATCTAATCTTATTATCTAATTTCTAATTGCCATATAAGTTTTCAGTGTCAAGGTCATAGCCATGATTTCAGTAATTGTATACCTACTTCCAGAATGTAGCCCCCTCTCAACAGGTGTATTCACTCCCCAAACCAAGGCAGTACATGTTTCTGGTCAGTGCACATGTTCAGTAGTAAAGAAAAGCAGGCATTCTGGGAAAAAAAACATTTAGCAAAATACATAACTGAAAACAGTGATAAATGTGCTTTAAAAAAAACTAGTACATTGCATTGTACAAACTAAACAAATTATTTTAATGTTTATCCCATATTAGTCATGGCAATATGTTTTTTTACACAATTGTTCAACAACTTAATATAGCTAATCATAGACCTGTTCCATAATATAATACAAACAGGTACTCAGATATGTACTGCAGAAGAAGATGATGAGAACTTGAAATGTGTGTTTAGTTCTGCATCAGGTGAAATATAATCACTGCTGCTTCAATAAAGGCTGTGTTTATGTTTGAATCTCAAGATTAAAAGGGCAAGCTGCTTGAATGAGTTCTGCTTAATGGCCTGGGATGACAGGGAGACAACATAATATCAGGTATTCATTTTTACAAAAGTTAAAAGAACAACATCAGCAGTAGTGGGAACAAAAACAGGCAGTTATACACTTTTATACTCTTAACAACAGAGGAGAAGGTGCTGTTATGGATGTTATCAGCCTACCTCTCAACTTTGGAGCATTGTGAATCATAATAGAGGGCCTACAAGAGGAACAGTTTTTTTTTATTTTTTGGGTAGAATGTTTCCTGACAGTGGATATCATAGGAATCTATGCACAGGTTTATTTCAGTTACTTAATAATGCATATATACTTGTACAGGTCTCTCTTTATGAAGAAAATCAGTAATTCTAGAAAGACTAAGGCTAAAACTGAAGTCAGGAAATCATAGTGTTATGCATAAATCATAGAAGTTAAGAGGTATGGTTGTTAGGCATTAGGTGAAGCAGGTAGGGAAAAATAAGTGAAAAAAATAACTATGAGCTGATTAAAATTCAACTATATTTCAGAAGTGTGCCAAACTATGTCTGTAACAAATAAACCTCTCTAATTCTTTTACAGACTAGTTTGATTTTGACATATAAAATTAGCAGAAAAACAAGTCAGGCATATAAGGAGGTAGGACAGAATAGCACACATTGGCAGTATAGTGAGAAATGTGAAAGGTTAAAATGTAATTTGCAGTATGCAGCAGTAATATGAAATTATTACAGTACTTCCTGATGCATTTCATCTCTTACTGGCCCTTTATCAATACTAAAAATGGCTCCCTTGAGATCAAAGTGGATTCGGAAGTTTAATAAAAGTCAATTTTACACACCAGTAGTGCATGTTATAATTTTTTAGCACGATACATCTTGTAGCCTAACTGATGGCTAAGATTGTTTGATTGAAATCTATAGTGCTGATACAGAAAACTATCCAAATGCTACATATACATTCTAATGTGCAAATCAGAAGGGTAATTAGATACCTTGTATTGCTAGAGCCAGGGCTCGTGGTTACGTCCAAGCATATCCTGGTATAATGACAGGTCACAGTCAGTTTAAGGCTGGGAGAGAACAGAATGAAGCAGAATTTAATAGTATTTCTTTTTTATTATTTCCTTTCTGGTGCACCAAACAACGCTGTTTTAATCATTTGCACATATCCTTAAACCATTCCCCACTAGAGTCCACTTAATTGAGTGCAGTGATGTGTCAGATTAGTCAGGTATTAGGAGCTCTGGGTAGTGTGTGAGCAATGTTGGTCTGAAATTGGATTAGAATTTTCCTAACCTGTCCTTTATGTGCAGTCAGTTTTAATTAGCTCTCTCCATGATTGCCACAGAGCTTCTGCTTCAGTCGCTCTGTCACTTACATCATCAAGAAACAAGAGTTTTTCAGACTTAACTCTTTCTACTCCAGACTTGTATTCATGTGTAGGTTGAGAGGTGTTTTTGATGGAGAGGAAAATGGCTTTTCTATTGTCTTTAACAGAAACAAGCCTACTCTTCAAATGTTCTTAATTTTGTTCCAAAACACTCTTGTCACTTTTAAGCTGTAGTTTATGACAGTTAAGTTTTAGCATTTGAATCATAAAAGGTGTGTCAGACATCACCAATACTATCTGGAATTGTATCCAAAGTAGGCCATTCTTAACATTTGCAGCTGTTTAAACAACTCCTGCAGGATGACTTACTGTTGCTGTCACTTCAACCCCAGGAGTACATCAGAATGTGAAAAGCTGCACTTGGCAACTGAGCCGAAACTCTGCTTCAGGAAAGAAGTTGGTTGTTAAGAGTAGGGGTTTTGGGACCCTGGGAATAAAATGCATGGCAGTTTGTGGAGAAAGGAATGATGAATGTAGGTACAGATCACCACATAGGTCAGAAGTATTGACCTTATTTTTTCTCACATGCTGAGTCTGTGATCAAAATGTTAGACTGGGAAAGTTACATTTGTTAAAACTTTATGAACCATATGTATATTTTGTTATGTGGATGTTAAATTATGTGACCAGAATTACAAAATGCACAGGATAGTTACTTTAAATCTTAGTAATAGTCTTGAAAAGTTATGCCACAATTCAGAAATGTCTTTATCTTGCATATTCTTATTTACTAAGATCCATTAATATTCACACTACAAAAGGATCTGATCATTAAACATATTGTTATTGCCCATATAGTCTTCTTTAAGTTTTTATACTACATAACAAACCCCAGGGTTGACCACTTACCGTCAGGGGCTGAGTTACATTGTCAATGTCCATAAATTGCTTCTTGTCATCAGTCAATCTCTATTCTTGAGAAGATTTTGTTTTCAGCCCTCCAATGAGATGACTCTTCTTTTCCAGTTTCATATGCCCATCAACATTCTTCCATATGTGTTCTTTCTCAGTCTCTCTCTCTCTCTGTTGCATACTGAGACATGAAAAAAAAGCACAAGTAAAAGAAAAATGCCATGGGAGCAGCTCATCAATCAGACATCACAGACCCAACTCTTAGCTCATCCTTATGTACCTGTAAGTTACTGTAGTTTTGCTACCTTCGTCTTCTTCTTATTCATTATTGACAGGACACGTCTCCCTGGACATTTTGCTGTGAACCTTTATGACTTTCTTGTTACCTCCAGCTACCATTTCCCTTCTTCCTTCCATTACTTTCACCACTTTTTACAGTAAATAATTCTGAATGTCTATAAATCCCAACGTTTTCCTATCTCTGTTACTTAGTTCATGCCTACTCTCCCTCCCATAATCCTTATTATTTTGTAGAATAGGGCCTTCTACTCTACATACACTATTCACTCTGACATTTAACTTCTTGCATTTTATGCTTCAGTTATAACATCAGCCTGCCCATCTTACAGGTTCATAGATCAATAGCTGATTACTAGGCTAACAACTCAGGAGACCTTTTTAAGCCTGCCACGCTTCCCAGATGTATCTGGCAAGTTTTAATACCCTGTGGTTATTTTAAGGGGTATATGTAGGCTTAAGCATGGGTGGACAAACATTTACATGCTACCTTTGCCTCTGTCTAATAGAGACAGAGGTGGCAGACTAGTAGTACATTTTTGATTCCCCATCCAGTGTTACAAGCTACTTCTGAATTGGGGTGGGGAACTCTCTGCTTCACATGGGTAGGAAGTCTGTTCCAGAGAAGGGACAGTCTGACAGACATATACCTGTCCCTTCAATGTCTATTTATATTGCAGACGAGGTTTAGGATCAGGTAATTCTGGTGCTATTTGTTTTCCAGATGTGCATTGGATCAGAGCTGACTAGCCCATCTACTTAATTCTATATCCATATCACAGGCTTTTTCACTTTTTGATGGCTCTTGCCATGATCCTCTGACCCACTGGCCTCTTTTACTGCAGCCATTTCCTTCATTAAATCCTACTCATCCATTGTTCATTAATTCGTCTCTTTATATTGCAAAATCTAATGATGGTGTTATCCAAAATATATATGCAGTATACTGTATTTGTCCTTTCCAAAATATCCAGAAAGTAACCAGGTATAATGATCTCACATTCATCGTTTTCCTCTGCAAATTTCACATGGCTTGGGCCATCCCAAGTCACTTTGCATAAAACTGCATGGCGTGATCTTCCAAGATGTTTATTGGCTTCCTTTCTATTAGAAATCCCTTCCATAAAGCTCTTTGCTGGACCAAACACTCATTGCATTAGCAGCTATGCAATATGCCAGCAAAAATACCTTGGCTTGCCACTATTCTTTTCAATTTTTATGTTGTTTTTCAGTCCTGTTGACTATCAAGACTCTCCATTCAGATTTGAGCTAATTGTTCCAGAGTCATTTAGAAGGGTGTCATTTAGGCAGCCATGACTATTGATCATCTCCTCCCTAGTATCCCAACAATAAGGACATTTTTAATTTAGTTTTATCCCTTCCGTGGGCAGGAGGACATGAGATTTGCATCACCGAGGGAGTCGCAGATCCTTCCCCTGTATAAGTGCATGCTCCCATGCTCTTTTTTGTTGAAAGCTATTACCAATCAGATTCTTTAAATGCCTGTGTGCATAACTCCAGGTTGTGGTCCCATATTCTTCCTCCAAAAGATTGCTGAAACCTTCAACACTACAATATACCCCCCCTCCCCTAAGATGGGTGCACCCATACTCCTTGACAAATTCCACCCCCTCCTCCCCTAAGATGGACGTACCTATCCTCCCTGACAGAACTGCTGAGTGCCTGAGATGCTAATCACACTTGGGTTGTTTGGGACAGAGCTGACACTATGTTTCCAGTATGCCACCACAATTGTTTTAAGGTCACCACTATTAGTTATCTTTTCAACTGAAGACTCTATCTGCTCACCAACTCATATATAGAATTTCAGTTATTGATTCTTGCAATAATTGTTCCATAAGTAAATGGGGTATTGTCCCTCTGCCTTCTTAGTTCAGCTTCTCACCTACTGTGATTGTTTCATTTTACCCGTCGCATCATCCATCTTTACTCACAAGGACCCACTCTCCATTGCTATGCCTTCCAATTATAAAAGAATATTATACAACAACCCCCCATTAATATTCCAAAATGTGCACACTGATTGGTCAGCATGCACGTTGTAATCAGACTAATACTAATGGAAAAAGGTCTGGTGGCCCAGACGTTTCCCATTAGTATGTCTTTTTTTTTTTTTTTTTTTTATAGCAAAGGAGAATGCAAGATCTCTGTTGCTTTTTAGAAGGAGTTTAACATAGTGAGACAGCTTTAAAAAAAGTAACGGAGATCATCTTTTTTCCGTTGTTTTTTTTAAAGCTGTCTCGCAATGTTAAATGGGTTTAACATAGTGAGACACTTTGTAAAAAGCAACGGAGATCTTGCTTTCTCCGTTGCTTATACCCACAGCTCTGATGTACTGCTTAAGCATACGCATGCGCAGTACATCAGAACTGCCACAGAATACCAGACAGCTGCGGAAGGGCAGCATGGAGGCATTGTACAATGCCATTATTTAAGAAAAGTACGTTTTTTTTTCCTTAAATAATGTCATTGTATAATAGCAATAACCCACTTCTGGGTGTGGTAATGCTGGATTTACCCACGGTTGTCTTTGTTTGGCCACTCGGGCTTCGCCCTCATGACCAACCCACACCAACCATGGGTAGATTCAGCATTAGTGAAGAAAGAAAGCCAGCACTCAACTCCTGGAATCAGGCAATCTTATTTAATATCCAACTTCAAGACAGCAAAATAACATAACCGTACACCAACATGGTTACACCGGTTTCGGTAAATCCTTCATCAGCAACCAAACATGATGTACAAAATGAAGACAAAACCTAACTTGCTGTCTTCCAACTTATACAAATGTCATATAGAAAGCATGGAGTGCCCTCTAGTGCATCAATAAAATAGTGCACTAGTTCATAAATGTATGAAATGTAATGTAAATAAACACAATTATCCCAAATATATACATTAATATATAAACCCAAATATAACAACAAACATATGAATTGGATGCTTCAAAAATGATCATTCAAGCCAGGGGAAAATAGAGCCCCTAGTTTGATGATCCACATTTTCTCTTTATAGGTGAGCCTATCATGTAAAACATGAGATTGTACGTCTGTCCTTAATGTGATCAATGACCATAAAACAAAAATTGCTCGTAGAGTGTTTGGAAATGTGTTTTTATAAAGAACTGGACCCCTTTTGTTTTTAATATCACTAAGATGTTCCCCTATCCTAATTTTAAAAGGACAGGAAGTTTGTCCAACAGAGAAGGCTCGACAATTGCACTGGGCCAAATAAATCACCCAAGAAGTACTGCAATTGGCAAAACATAATATGTCATAAACTTGTGGACAGTTTTGTGAGGAAAAGGTCCGAGATTTCAACACCCTAGGGCAGTAGGTACAATGACCACATGGATAGCATCCAAATAAAGGCCCTGTAAAAAGGTGAGCTTGAGTAATAGAACATGTATCTCTATAATAAACCTTCTTGTAATGACTGAAAAGAGAACCCAAAGACCGCCCTTTGCGAAATGAATAATGACACCGGTCCCCTATATATTTCCCTAAGACATTATCCGAATTTTAACAAATACCAATGCTTACGGATAATGTTCATAAATCCAACTGTATTCCTCCCATAAGTTGTTACCAATCTAAGCAAATCAGACTTAACATGATGCTGGTTTTGATAGGATAATAAATCAGTTCTATCTTGCTGATTTGCAAAACGATTAGCCCTCGTGATGTCACCCCCTAAATAACCCCTACTTTTAAACCTGGTGATAAGATCCCTCTTGTAATGGTCGTATGTGGAGGAGCTGGAACAAATCCTTTTAACTCGAAGGAATTGGGACTTGGGGATGTTCTTGATGACATGCTGGGGGTGGAAACTGGTGGCATGTAATAAGGTATTAAATTGGGGAAATTTTCTAAATATCTCACTCTCGAGAGTGTTGGTATCCATTCTTTTTACCAAAACATCCAAAAAAGTAATTTCAGATCTAGAAAAAGTCAACTTAAACTCAGTCCCCCATATATTACCATTTAGATACTCAAGGAATTCCAAAAGGAATTCCTCATTAGCTCTCCACACCATCCAGCAGTCATCAAGATACCTCCTCCAAATATCCATCTCATTAATAAAGATATTGTGACTGATGTCATAAATTACCTGATCCTCCACATACGCCATAAATAGATCTGCATAAATGGGGGCAAAAGAAGCCCCCATAGCAGTGCCCTCTGTCTGCCAGAAACACCTGTCCTTAAAAAAAGAACACATTGTGAATCAGGACCTGTTCAGTCATGCAAACCAAGAGGGTATTAAACCAGGCTTATAAATGTTGACCTTATCCAAACAATATTGCAGGGCCAAAAGTCCTGCCCAATGGGGAATACTGGTATATAGGGAGGTGACATCCAGGGTGCACAAAAACCAATGGGACTCTAGTTGGGTCTCAGAGATAATAGAAAGGAACTGTGTAGTGTCTTGGATTCTAGAACGTATATGTACCAAAAGTGGTTTTAAATATAATGTGAGAAATTCAGAAAGGGGTTCCGTAAGGGAGCCCCTACCTGATACAATCGGTCTCCTGGGCGGCCTTATGGGGTCTTTATGGATCTTCGGGAGAAAATAGATAAATCGCCTGCTAGGAAAATCAACCTTAAGTTGATGACACACTTCATCATTAAAGATGCCCTCCTCTGTAGCCAAATCCAAAAACTTGTCAACATCCTTTTTAAATTGCAAAGTGAGATCCACCTGCATTTCCTGATAATGATTATGATTGGATAACTGGCGATCAGCTTCGGCTTCATAGTCCCCCAGATCCTGGACCACCACTGCTCCCCCTTTGTCCAGTGAAAGAACAATAGTATCCTTGTTGTTAATCAGTTTCTCCAAACATATTCTCTGATTTTTATTCAAATTATCTTTAAGCTTGTCCTGTTTATGTAGATATAAATGTAAATCTTTAAGGACAGCATTTTGAAATGTTTGGATAATGGGTTGCATAGGTGGCCTGAACCTGGAGGCCTGGAAGCAAAATTCCCTAACCTCAGAGGCATCATGATCAGTCCCATGAAAATAGCATTTCAAATTCAAATTTCAACAAAATTTAACCACATCCTCAGCAAAAAAAATGTTCTTGGACAAAAAACCCAGGGACAAAACTTAGTCCTTTATTCAATATATCAACTTGTTGATCATCCAATAACACTGAGGAAATGTTATGCACATTGTTAACATTGGATGCTAAATCCTGGTCATCTGTTGAAGGATGTCCCCCAGCCCATCTGGGTTTGTGATGCTTCCTCCCCCCTCGTCTCTGAGACTTGTACATAAAGGGGTCTTTCCAATAAAACCTTTATCCAAATTATTCCTCTTGGAAACAGGGAAAATGCTAATATGAGTATCCTCCCATTCAGTATTGGAGGATGAGTCCTCACCAGATGGCGTGGGCTCCCTGCTCTTTTTCTTCAGAATAGATTTAGGCTGAGTAACTCTTATTCTCTTAGATGAATCTGTGGGCATGTCAAATTTGACTCTAGGTCGCAATTCAAATGGCTTCCCCCTATCATAGTCTCCTACATCCCTAGTAAATTTCTTGACCTTTCTATCCTTCAAACCTGAATCCAAAGTAGCCAATTCCTTGCCAAGTTTTGAATTTTTAAATCCAGCATTACCCACACCCAGGCGTGGGTTATTGCTTAAATATTAACTGTCGCCTCCATACTAAATTCTGACACTCGTCAAACCACTCAGAACTCTTCATGACCATTTCAGCCACAGCTGCATGCTTTGCTCACCCACACTACTTTGATTGACTGACTCTTCTGCAGTAACCTCCCATAACTGGAATCAAAGCTCCCTTTCTAGGCAGTTATCTTCTTGGCCGGCTGAATAACACACTTTGTTATGTGTATTATATTTAATGTTTGTTTACCTTTAATTGTGTTTCCTTACATTTCTTGGTTGCTACCTTCCTTGTATTATTGCTTTGATCCCTTCCAACTATTAGAAACACATATCTTCCCCTCTTGGAATGTTTCTATTTATTACATCTGGAACTATCTGTTTTAACTTGGATTTTAATTCATTGGTTCTCCAATTATAGTGCAACCATTCCCGTTGCTTTCTTCTTCATGCATGGAATCAGTATATCTAATAATCACTTTTTCCAGGATTTTTTTATCAACATCAATCAAGTCAACATGCTTGGAGTTTTGTCTTCTTTTAGAATGTATACTGCATATCATCATCATGTTTATGCCTAGGTACATCCCGCCAGTCTACTATCATTATATAAGTCTGTGCCCTCCTGTGCCCTCCTGACAGTTTGCTATCACTATATATGTCTGTGCACTCCCACCAGTCTACTATCGCTATATAAGTCTGTGCCGTCCTGCCAGTCTACTATCACTATATAATCTACTATCGCTATATAAGTCTGTGCTGAGCTGTAATATTCCTTTCTTTCAAATGATCTGCTCTTTGCAAGCCTAAAGTTAGGTAAAAGCCTCCACAAACAGTGATAAATATTCTCTTTTTACACACTTATCCCACTGCTTGAAAAAAAATAGGGCAAAACCTCAGGATCACCAAGTCTGTGGAAGAATAAGTTCCCTATCATCCAGTTGTTCGAAATAATCCTCCAGAACCACTTCAACTTTTATTTTTCTGTACTGATCTGGATATTATTTGTGAAAAGGACAGAAATACCTCCCAATACTACTCCTGGCATATAATCATTAACTAACGTTTGGAGAATTGAGTTCTTGATATAATCTGCATTGCTTGCCGCCGGCTTTCTTTCTTGCTGGCAGACTGACTATTCTCCTTCATTATTATTTGCATTCTTCACTTTCTTCTTTTATGATATGTGTAACCTCCTATAATCCAAGGAATTAGTCAAAGGGAGTCCACTGGATTGTTTTAATTACTGTTGTCCAGTCTAATCTGTTTTAACAATTTTATCTGTTAGCATTTTTTTCAAAATCCATTTTAATATTTATACCATTGGACTTATATTCTTTGATAGTGATTTGTTATTGAATTGAACTACATTTTAAACTTTGGTATTTTGGTTTAACTTTAGTCACCATTTGCAACATTTGCCCTTATCTATGAGAACTGAATTAATTTTGATTCTAATAGCTGATCCAAATTTGCCTCCACTGTTTTTTTTTTTTTTTGACAAACAGTTCTAAGAAGTTCTGCCTTAACTGCTTTTGTGTTGTTAATTTCTTTCATATTGATAGGCATTTCCGAGTGTCACTGTTGGACCTATTTCCTTATCACACAATTACGAAACTCTGTGCTTTGATTACATTTCTACCATCATGGAGTCTTAGCCTGTTAATAATCATAACTCTTCTCAATCCATACAGTGAACAGTAGGAATATATAGGTAGTGTAAAAAATGCCGCATGCTTACAGGCAATAATTTATTTATAGGCCATTCTGACGCAATTGTAAGTAATGCAATTACTTATTCAGACTGGAGGACATCTCTACATCACTTACCATCAGTAAGCAGCAGTAGAACACCTAATTAACCTATGCTGAGCTTGCTTAAGATTTGTTAAGTCAAAATGTCCCTTTAATCAAATGTCAATAAATAAATAAATAGACAAACAAATAAATAAAATGTGCAGTGCATTTCAACATAATTGAGTTTACCTACTAAAAGTCAATAAATGGTAAAACCTATCCTTATGTTCTTTTTTTCCCAAAGTTCCATAAATATATTTCTAAGAAAATATGCAAGAAGGTCTGTTAGACTTTTATAAAGAATCCTGTTGCTTTTCAGTTGCAGTTAAGTGGTAGCTGCCATTGCTTAATAACAAGTGGCTGGCAGGACTAAAAAATGGTAATAATTTAAACAGTTGCCTTGTCCTGTGTGGTAGCTGTTGTTTCATCACCTTACAATTTGTCATAGTGCTGTAACAGACATGTGAACAATATCATAATTTTATGTCAGAGTAGGCATATGCATGCTATTATGTTACATAGTTGCAGTTGGAGGAAGGTGCACAATTAGTGGGGCGCTGTTTTATATACTGGAAATGACCAGTATAGTAAGGAACACAATTTCTACCTTAGTCTCTTTTTGCTCTTTCAGCTCATTCAGACTTTACAGGTGTAAACTAGGATACCTTATCTTAGCTAAGTGTCTTTATTCTGAATGGTGTTTACCGGCTGTCATTCCTAAGCATGCCACTTCCTTAATCAGCTATGGAACACTGATGGCCTCTATCAGCAATTGATTCTGCAAGTTTTGCATTACATTTCTTATAGAAAATTAAATGGGAATAGCAGTAGGTAACACTGGCAGTAAAATGTACATGGATTAATTTGTCCCTTTTAGTCTGTTACACCTTCTTTCTAATCTGATATCAATATATCCACAACCCTTTCCCTTCTATTTATTCAGTAACTAATTATTCTTGGTTCATCTCAAATGCAATCATGTGTATAGTGCCCAGCACATATTTTGATTACTGCTAATACATTTTGTGCTACTTGTATAAATTAAAAATATATTTGTATCCATCTTGTCTGATTGTGATGGCAAACAGAAGAGAGATGTCCTGCTATCACTCTGAACCACAATCACAAAAGTTCACTTGCTATTATTTGGTTGCTGACCTTGAGACTGCAGTATCTCAGAGAAATCTTATTCTGAGATACTACTATTTCATAGGAACAAAATAAGTATTAAGGTGCAGGACAAAGCCTGCAGGGCAGTAGGTGTAGGGATTAATCCCCACTAGAAATATACTTCTAAACTGTCACAAGAAGTTTGAAGGCTCAATTTTTATTCAAGCAGTCCAGGTTTTGTGATTATACTTTATAATGTTGTGTCATTACTATAGCACATTTTAGTGATGGCACCAAAAAGAAAATCTACTTGCCAATTCTCTTTACTTTTTCTGCGTTTGTGAAGTTTTGCTCATAGGATCATAGGTAGGTTTATATGTAAGTAGCAGGCAATCAGTCTGCAGATCATTACAAGTCTAGGTAATATCCCATATTTAAGTTCCCACCAGCCTCAATTAAGGCAGTTCAAGGTAGACCAGGAAAAATGTTTAGGCCATTGTACATTTATCCAGAGGGGCAAGGTTGCTACTCTGCTTGACATGTAGTGCAAGTTTTCCCCAGAAGTGGAGGATACATTGGAAAATGAATCTGTCATACCGTATCATGTCTTATATATTTGCTGATGAAGATTTTGTTCCTTTAACATGGTATTTAATGATCTATTTGTTCTGTGAAGGGATATAAGGTCAAAGAAAGTTAGATCTTTCATATCTTGAAAAACTAGACACAGATCTGCAGGGACAATTCTATAATAAATCGAATACAGACAGATAGTTACAGGTCTGCTTTGATAACCATGATTTTTGAGGCCACTGATCTTTTTAGTTTAGTCATCATGATGAGCGATATGTTTAGACAGAAACATGGTGATGGGGACATTATATTTAAAAATAGGTCTGATGTGACATGCGCAAATAGCAATTAAGACTGATTTGGATCTACCAGAGATGTCTGGAAATTATATGGCTTTCCTAACTACTATGGAGACATTATGGTCAAAAGATAAGGAATTATCAACAAGAGTGCCAAGATCTCTTACAACAGTGTTTTATTGGTGGGTTATATCACTTATATAGTATGGATAACTATTTTTGCTTACTAAAATTAAATGTGCTGCGCTTCTTTACATTTAATTTGAAGCCATTGCCCTTGCATGGATTTTTAACATGGTCTAACCCCTGTAGGAGGAATTGTAAGTCAGTGGAAGACTGAATAACAACAGTCAATTTACAGTCATCTGCAAACTTAGATAACCATAGGTCAAGAGTGTTGGCTTGAAGATCTCAGAAACAGATGCCAAACATAAGATGATGGCTCAACAGTGAGCCAAGTGGTATACCACTAGTAACATTTTTGTATTCAGTAGTGCAGCCTGCAGCTCTAAGTACATGGGTTCTTTGAGACAATCAATTATCTATCCACCACAAAACATAAGGGTTTATATTTAGATTTATAAGTTTGTCAATAATGCCTGCACAGGGAATAGTATAATAGGTTTTAATCAGGTCTAGATATGTTATGTGTACTGTAGAACCACTATCCATTGCTTCTGTAAATGTTTCAAGGAAATTAATGAGGTTAAGGGGAAACGGGCCTTCCTTTGACAACGTTGCATTGATGAGTTCCAGGGTTTAGCAGATTTTCAAGGTGCAGATTAATGAAGTGTGAGATAATTAATTCCATAGCATCACATAAGAGGTTAGTGTGGCTAATGGGTCTGTAGCTGCCAAGATCTGTTGCTAGATCACCTTTGTGCAATTGTAATACAATGGTGTTCTTTTGGCTTCAGGAATGTTACCGGTGGAGAAGTGTAGAATAAAGAGATTAAGTAGTGGTTTAGATAAGCTGTGTTCTGCACTGCTAATCATACAACTTGGTATGTTAACTGAGACCATGGATGAGTTGCTCTTTGCTTTTGAGGAGGTTGACAGGACTTGTTTCATAGTAGTTGAAATGGATGGCTGTGACGTCTGTAAAATTATTTTCTCATTTCACCTCGTGGCTTGTTTACTCCTTTGATGATCTTGACAATCATTGCTGTTTTATTCAGGCATGCTCTGTTGCCCTGTGAGTAAACCTTCAGGGTCTTGAGGTGGTCCTCCCTAGACAGCCCCGGCCACACTTAAAATAAATACTGTACTTCAAGTGTGATCTCCAGAGAAACTAATGAAGCTGAAGTGATATGATAGTTTTATATTCAGTTCTCAAATTCCCTTCACATTCTTCCTCATATTGTGAGTCCCAGAGTGTAATACTCGCTCTTTTTTTTTCTGTCTCCTTCATCATGGTCTTTTCTCTGTTATTTCTCATTGTAGCGTTGTATGATTATACCCAGCACTTGAGCATGAATAACTTATACCATAGGGATAATTTGTGTTCAGTCGTACTACTGAAAATGCTTTTTCACGTACCATCAACATAATATATCATTAGAAGAGCTTTGCTGTATACATCTCTGACCTTACTTGGCATTACATATTTAACAGCAGTGTTATACGTGGAAGGCATTATTTAGTTTATTTATTTATATTTTGTAAGGCAGTCTACCCTGCAGGGATAGGCCCATTTTCAGAAGGGATCCAAAGGAAATATAGTAACATAGACATTATTTGAAAAAAACAATACAGAGTGCAGGAGTGTAAAACTATATTTATATAAAATCCACAAGATGAAGCTCACGGACATAGATTAAAATATTTAATCAAAGAAAGATAACATTTCCAAAGAGCAAAGCTTTCAGGAATAATGAAAGTAAGGTGCTCCAAACAGAAAAAACAAACTTGTAAACATAAAAATAATAAAAAACAGTCACCGGAGAAAAAATCGATGGTCTTCCACTTTTAATACATCAACAAACACAGAAATACCAAACGACTAAGCGCTTTCACCAGGCTACAAACCACTGGCTTCTTCAGAGTCATTTGGTTTAACATCCACAGTTCATTATATACAAACATTTAATTGCTTAATTGATTACATTACCACTTAACCCAATGATCTAACTAACTTCAATATTCATGTCTTTTCACCTTTCCTACACCTAAAATTTAAAAACTCAAACACTATAACATTAGAAGGAGTTTTTTGTTCATATCAAAGTTAAAACTGACTTGAAACAGTCATGTTATTTTAAAAAACATACAAATTTATAGGCAAGATGTTAAACTTATTACTACTGTTGCAACCTTTAACTTGTAGTATATCTACATGATTACACTAAAAAGTGTCTTTCATTAACATTTTAAACCTACTGGTGTTTACCAAACTCTATTCACCATAATAACTGATAAAATAATATATTTTTCAGTTCCACTTGATTTGACTTTAATTTTAAAATGGGCATCAAAGAAATAGCATCATTTAAGCCAGGCAACTTCAGGGCATTTAATCTTAATTGCCAGGTTGTCTCTAGAGCTCCAACCTTGTTGTTGATATCACAACCCCTTTCACCCTTGGTTACCCAGCCTATAATAAAGAATGTAAACTTCTTAAAATTCTTACACATTTTTGAATGCAAAAAAAAGTGCATTATGTTCATCCTTTCTATTAATACATCTCAGATGTTCTGAAATTCTATCACGCAGCCTCCTAATGGTTTTACCCACATAAAATCCATCACATGAAATGCATGAAGCAACATAAACAATATTTTTGGTGTTACAATTACATATCCTTGGACATGGAAATGCATATTTAGAACCATAAACACATAAGTATGGTCTCTCATTTATATATCTAATTTTACAAAGCCTTTCACTCTTGATCCTAAACGGTGAACAGATTTCCACGTGTAGTCGGTGGTGGAGCTAGCTCTAAAAAGAGCTGTTTTAGCCCTGTGGGCAGCTGAAGCTCTATATAGAGCTGTTACAGATCTCTATGAGCTCTAAGAAGAGCTGTTTTGTGTTTAGAATGCCCTTTCGGGCAGATGCGGTAGTTCTAAAAAGAACAGTTTTGTTTGGTTCACCGAAGCTGTGTCTGTGCCTCTGGCTGGTCTTACCGAAGCTGATACAGATTTCTGTGAGCTCTGAGAAGGGCCGATTTGTGTTTTGAATGCCCGTTCGGGTGTTGGTGGTAGCTCTAATAAGAACTTTTTTGTTTTATTCTTAAATGTGTCTCCGGTTGCTCTTACCAGAGCTTTTACAGATCTCTGTCAGCTTTGAGAAGAGATGTTTGGTGTACTGTGAGCTCTGAGAAGAGCTGTTTGGTGTAAGGTGCAGATCCACGTGAGCTCTGAAAAGAGCTGTTTTGTGTATGGACACAATGGGCCCTGGGAAGAGCTGCTGTTGTGTCCTTCGGTGTTCCGAGGTGGTGTCGATCTCCGTTGTCCTTCTTCTTGAACAGATCTTCGGTTCTTTTGCTATGTGTGAGTCCTAAAAAGGACTATTTGTGCACTCCCCAAGCGCTGGTCACAATGACCTGAGAGCTGTTGCTGTGCTGCTTTTATGCTACTGTGGATGGGGCGTGGTTGAGAGATGTCCAATGAGAAGTGACTAGTTGTGGGGTGTGGCCCTAGTAGGCCTACAAGGTGAAGACGGACCTGGTTGGAAGCATCTCATTCCTCTTATTTAGTTCCTTTTTATTAACCAGCTACTTGTTCATATGTGCCATTCCCAACCTCTAGCAATGCGTTGGAGCCTTTTGCTTTGTCATGATTATACCTATGTTTGAAAAAACTGTACTAAAACTTAAATTTAAATGTAACCAAAAAATAAAAAAAATAATAAAAATTAAAATTAAATTTAAAATTAAATTTAAATTTAAAATTAAAATTGAACTGTAAAACTCTGGGGTTACTGCCTATAGTTCTAAATTTAGACTTGCCATTACCATCTGTAAAACATTGGAACCAAGCTTTGTTCTGAGAAAGATTTTGAGATGTCCGGCGCTTTCGGGGCAGATAGGAGCTCCTTCATCAGGGAGAGTGTACATTAGGTAGTAAAAAGTTAACTGTAGTTTGACATTGAAATTTTACCTTTTAAATTAAAAATAATTAAAAGTTGAGCTAACAATTGTAACTTTTGTGAGGGCTGCTACATTAACTTACTGCAATTTTAGTTCTGCTTATAAACAATTAATGTTCAAAAAATTAATACATTATGCCTTATACCAGTGAGAAAACAGTGAGTGAAATAGATAGCATATCTTACTAGGAGCTGATTAGTTGTAGTTAGCATGGTTAAGTGCCCTGAGGTTCAGGACTGGGGTGATGGTCTCCATGTAGTTGAGACCCGGAGGGTGCCTTGCTTCAAGTTGTATATGCCAGATAAGTTCTTTTTTCTCTAATCTTGAATTGAAGTCCCCATTGAAAGCTGTTTGAGTATCAGGAGTATCAGGAACTTAAATCTTTCATGTCCTGGTTATTTTGTTGCGTGTGTTGCTAGTTTATTTGTCGGTATCTTGTGCCTGATGTCATATAGGTGTTTGGCAATCCTGCTTTTGTGGGCATTGATGGTCTTGCCCACGTAGAAGGCTTGACAATTGCAGCAGTTTGCTCTGTAGACAACACCTTCTGTGTTGCAGCCTCTGAATGCTGTTGTGGTTATTGTTTTTTTGTTGTTGGGGCAGTAGAAGCGGTCCATGCCTGCCATGTATTTACAGTAGAAGCAGGGGGATAAGTCGCTACACAGATAGGTGCCGTATCTGTCGAGTTGTCTTGGTGGGGGTCTCTCGACGTGGTCTTTTAGGTTGGGTCCTCTTTTCATCGTGAACCCTGGTGCTTCAGGGAAGATGTGTCCAAAAGATCTGTTTGAAGTGATGATGGTCCAGTTTTCACGGATGATCTTTTGTATGTCCTTATAGTCCGTGGAGAAATGTAAAATAAAGTTGAGCCTATATTTGTTTTCATACCTGTTTTTAGTCCCTAGGCTCTGTTGAAGTATGAATGTGTTTTCCTTTCTGTTGTTCGTGATGGGGTCCAGAATCTGGTGCAGAGTCCTGTCCATGTAGCCTCTAGCCAGGAAATCATTTTCCAGGTCTTTAATGTTGTGGAGAAAGTCGTTAAGTTCTTTGGTGCTTCTGGAGATTCTGAGTCCCTGTGAATTTATCACATTTCTTTTGAGCTTGTACGGGTGCATGCTGCTGCTGTGGAGTAAAAAGTTTACTCTTGTAGGTTTCCTGTACAAGTTGTGGTTGAAGTCGTTGCTGCTGGTGTTCTTGGAAAGGAGCAGGTCCAGAAATTTGACTTGTATTGGGCTGGTTTTGGTGGTGAACCTGAGGAAGCTGGTGCTGCTGTTGATGTGGTCATTTATATATCTACAATATTTACACATGGCACATTTCTTCATACAAGATTTTCTTCCAGTGTTGATTTCTCTTTCAAGTATACCCTTTATGTTGTTCCCTCTACTATAAACTATTGATGGTTCAGGTCCTAAAATAACTTTAATGTTGTCACTAAGGCAAAACTTCCAGGCATTTCTCAAACTTGTCACCAATTCCTGAGCTCTATCATTATATTTAAGTATAAGATTGGCACCTAACTTTTCTAAGTTATTCTCACTCTTTGTGATAGGTGCCGTGTTCCGTATAATGGAGATGTAACAGGTTTCCCTTTTTCTCATAATCTCTCTTTTGATGTTTAATAATAGTTTGACCAGGTACCCCCTGTCCAAGAACATTCCTATTAACTTGTATAATTCATTTTTAAAGGTTGAGTTGTCACTGACCAGTCTAGATGTTCTCACCATTTGGCCCTTAATAATGCCTTTCCTTTCGTGATAAGGATGACAACTGTCAAAGTGTAGTAGTGAGTTGGAATATGATTCCTTTCTATAAATGTTACTACATAAACCTTGACTTGTTTTTTTGATAGTTATAACCAAAAAGTTAATCTCCTCATTGTACCATACGTATGTAAATTTAAAAAATTCTGCTGTAGTGTTTAAATAGTCAATGAACTCTATAATAGAGGTTCCACCCCCTTTACATAATATTAATATATCATCTAAATATCTGTTGTATGACAGTATCTTGTCTTTATATTCAGATGAAAAAATGTACAATTCCTCCCAGGCAAGTAATACTAAATTAGCAAATACTGGGGCACATTTGGCTCCCATTGCTACACCTGTTAGTTGTTGGTAAATTTCTCCTTCAAAACTGATGAAATTGTTCTTCAAGACCATTTCCATAAGATCTATGAGCAAATTGATTCTATTTTTGCCCATCTTCTTACTTTTTGAGAAACTCTCGTAAAACATAGTAAGCCCTTGTTCATGGGGAATAACTGTGAATAAATTAACTACATCCACTGTTAAAAAACAAAGTTGTTATTGTCTTTAACTTGTCTAAGCCTCTCGAGACAGTGCCATGAATCTCCCAAAATATGTCCAGTTTCTTCAACTACTATTTTAAACCAAGTGTCCACAAAGGTTGTGATATTAACAACAAGGTTGGAGCTTTAGAGACAACCTGACAATTAAGATTAAATGCCTTGAAGTTGCCTGGCTTAAATTATGCTATTTCTTTGATGCCCATTTTAAAATTAAAGTCAAATCAAGTGGAACTGAAAAATATATTATTTTAACAGTTATTATGGTGAATAGAGTTTGGTAAACACCAGTAGGTTTAAAATGTTAATGAAAGACACTTTTTAGTGTAACCATGTAGATGTACTACAAGTTAAAGGTTACAACAGTAGTAATAAGTTGAACATCTTGCCTATAAATCTGTATGTTTTTTTAAATAACATGACTGTTTCAAGTCAATTTTAACTTTGATATGAACAAAAAATTCCTTCTAACATTATAATGTTTTAGTTTTTAAATTTTAGGTGTAGGAAAGGTGAAAAGATATGAATCAAGCTTATTATTGAAGTTGGTTAAATCATTGGGTTAAGTGGTGATGTAATCAATTTAGCAATTAAATGTTTGTATATAATGAACTGTGGATGTTAAACCAAATGACTCTGAAGAAGCCAGTGGTTTGTAGCCTGGTGAAAGCACTTAGTCGTTTGGTATTTCTGTGTTTGTTGGCGTATTAAAAGTGGAAGACCATCAAATTTTTTTCTCTGGTGATTATTTTTTATTACTTTCAGGTATAATGCCCTTTCTCAATGCATATAGGACATTTGAAACACATCAGTCTAAAATACAATAATTAGAATCACATGATAAAAAAAAATTCCCTATTAAAGGATACATTCAGTATTTAAACATCTAAAATATGAAATAAGAAATACACAATAAATATACATAAATATAAAATATGATCTACATTTATATAACAGGAAATAATATTTCACAATATATGCTTACATTATAAACATACAAAATTAGTTAATTTTACATCTTGTCCCGTCCAGCATTCATAGCTTGCTCTTAACATTTTCTCTCATTTTGGTAGCTCACTTAAGTTTTTTTTCTCAGCTTCTCTCTGTGCTTTGTTAAGGATAACTTTAGAACTGCAATAAAATTAAATACATGTACACATTTTTTTTACATTTTGAACTATATTACTAAGAACAAAATACATTAATGGTACAAAGCTAAGTCTGGAAGTAACTGATACATCTACACAATCCTTGACTAATATAGTACAGTTCACCATGTGGCTTACAGTCTATTTAGGTTCATAGGTTCATAGGTTCATACTAGGCTATCTGCAACTATACCCATTATTTTGCTGTGCCTCTGTCGAGCAGTGACACTGAGGTAATCCCTGGGGTATATCTGCGATCTCCCATCCATTGGTCAAGATTTCTCTTGAACAAGGCCAGGGGATTTTATTCCACAGCATAGGGAGTCTTTGGGTGATGAATCTATCCCTCCAGCACGTCCTATTAATAGCCGTGTCGAGGTTTAAGTCTCCTTGTGGCTCTGATGGATCTAGATTTTTGAGGTGAAGCATATTCATCAAATCTGGGTTTGACATGGCCTTGTATGTTAGGCAAAGGTCACCTCTACTGAATAGAGCTGGAGTTCTTTCAGTCGGGCAGCATAGGACAGATGTTTGAGACCCTTTATCCTTTTGGTGAGGAACTTTGTGGCCTCTCCAGCTGCTGCATGTGTCGGGTCAGATACATTCCGAATGGGGCATTGTACTCAATCATTGGTCTGATGAGTGATGAGTATAGGGAGACTATGACCTCCCTTGATCTAGATGAGAATCCCTTCATGATAAGGTGGGCAATGTAGAAGGTCTTCCTAACTACTTTAGCTACATGGGTGTCGAATGACAGACTACTATCAACCTGGGTCCCCAGGTCCCTGATAACGTCTTCTGTGCTCAGTGGATTGCCACCTATTTGGTAGCTAGGGGTAACCTTGTTTTTGACTATGCATTTCTTGGCATTTAACTTTAGGCCATGGCTCTGGCACCAGTTATCCGTTGCTGTGAGACCCTTCTGAAGGATATCTGTGTCAGATGTGTTTAGTTTGCAGTCATCTGCAAACTTTGTCATAACCCTCCTGTGTTTGCTTGTAGATGCCAAACAAGAGTGGGCCCAGGACTGAGCCCTGTGGTAAACCACTTGTGACAGGCTTTGAGTCTGACATGGCGCCAGCAACTCTGACCCTGTGGGTTCTGTCACTCAGCCAGTTTGCAACCCATCTTGTGATGTATGGGTTAACATTTAAGCTGATGAGTTTTTCAATGATACCGCCAGATCGAGGTAGGCTGTATGGACTGCCTTTCCCTCATCAATGGCTTTGGTGACTGTTTCAAAAAGTCAACCAAGTTTAGAAGGCATGATCTGCCTTTGACAAAGCCAAACTGGGATGGATCCAAAGTCTGCAAATTCCCTATGTCTTTATTTATGAGGTCCATTATGATCCTCTCCATGGCTTTGCAGATAAGGCTTGTCAAGCTAATGGGCGGTAATTGTGAAGTGGGACCACAGTTGCAGATCCAGAGGTAAGACTATGATTAAACAGCTGTCCTAGCTGTGGGTTTAATTACACCATCAGGTCCCATGGATGCTGTGTTTTTGCTTTGGAGAGCAGTTCTCACTTGGGCGTTGGAGATGTTTGGGGGCTGCAGTATAGATATCTCTCCTTTTGGGGAGGGGAGAAGTTTGCACTGAACCTGTCAGCCAGTATGTTGGCAATGTCTGTAGGATCAGTAATCTTCACATCATTTTGAACTAGTTCTGAGCATATCTGGGAGTTTCCTCCCAGGTTTCTAACATAGCTAAAGAAGGCCTTATGATTGTCTTTTGAGTCTTTAGCTATTTTTCTCTCAAAATTTGCTTTGGATGATTTTATGAGAGCTCTTAGTTTTTTACTTATAGTGATCAAGGGTGTCTTACCTTTTAAGGATTTTGCTCTATCTTGTAGTAGCTTCCTCCTTTTGTTGTAGAGTTTGTTTATGGCTGGGGTCCACCAGACTGGTACAAAGAGTCTTTGTTTTGCTTGGGATTGCCTTATCCATGCAGTCCTGCAGGTGCTGGTAGAAGGCATTTGTAAGTGATTCAGTTCTTTACATGCATCTGTATTTCTGTAGACTGCTATGTGATTATTATGAACTCAGATATGCAGAGAATTGACAGTTCAGAGATTCTGTTTTTTTTTTTTTTTTTTTTTTTTTTTTTGTGCTGCTGCTCAGAAAGTCTAAAAATTGGTTTTAAATCAAACATATCTAACTATTTCATGGGTTTGTGTCATATTTGCATGTGTCAGCTAATGCAGTGCAAATAAAATTATGACATATATTATTTAAATAACAAACTGAGTGATTCACTATAACTGTGCTCTCAATAGCAGTAGTGAACAATATGTAATCAAAAACTGAACCTTAGAGAAACACTAATGAGCTTTCTATAGCATAATTATTGCAATCGTTTGCTCCTATCGCCTAGTCCAAAATCAGTCCTCTTATTTACTTCTGAATTTATATTAGTTCTTGACATCCTCATTATAACTGTCTTACATGGAAATGAATCAAAGCCTTTTCTTTCATGCCAAATAGTAGCTACCTCTAACAAGAACTACATTCCTAGAGTAATTAGAGGAATAAACAGACATTAGCTAGACCAGTTTAATGAACGTATGTAGTTTTATATCTCATATTGTGAAATGCTGAGGTGGCAGATCCCCATGTTATGTTTCCTTATTTTGATAGTAGAACACCACCCTACCTAATACTTGCATTTGCATACATGATATTAAATGCATATTATATGAAGCAGAAGAATTTAACTTATACTGCTTCGTCAAAAAAGTAGGATAACATTTGTCAACTTCTGCTGATTGATGTGTTATTTCCAGCATTAATGTATTACTTAATAAAATCCAAGCTCTAAATAACTCCAGATCGAATGCTTTAATGAAACCTGGCTGAAGATTATTAATGAGATTTTAGAGAAAAATCCCTAAGCATTGGAAGACACACCTGATTTCATTTTTTATTTCTTATGGGAATATCTTAATTACACGTAGAAACTCCAGGGTTGGTATTTCTTTCTTTTCATAATGTGTCAATAAATAATTTAATGATTCATAACATGTTTTCAGTGTAATTTGCTGGTCTTTTCCTGCTAATGAACAGGCAGTTTAAAATGACTGACTTGGTCATTAATGATCAAACATAGGCTTTTAGGGAAAATGTATATTTTATAGGAAATACTAATCCCCTGCCTTCTCTAAGAAATCATGTACTGAAACTAACTTTTAAATCAGCAATAAGAACTTCTCTAATTGGCTGTCAGAACATTGATTATTAGCTGTGAACATTCTGGCATGATGCAGATTAATATAGTCAGGAAGGTTCTAATGCCCAGTTTTACATTAGACTGAATTAAATTTGGCTGAAGGGAAGCTATAAGATATACATTTTATTTCAGACTTGTCAAAATTAGGTTAAAAGCTTAGTTCCTTACAAGCACAGAAAATCTCATTACAAAAGTTATGAATGCTTAATATGCATAAGCTATAAAACTTATCTATGACAGCTCTCCTGTAAAATGCCTTGCAGTTTTGTTATGCTGCTGACGCCAGGCTCCTGTATGCATGCTCTCACCTCTTCCTTTTCCACAGGATCCTATTTCTATTTTTAAAATATTATTAACAGTGCTTTTTAACCCTAGTTCTGTGACAGACAGGATATTCCATTCACTGCTTATACAGGTCCCTATCAATAAGGAAAAATTACAAAAAAAAAAAATGTATTTTACTTCATCAGTTACCCGCAGATTTATTCACACTAGTGTCATTCTAAAAATTGTTAAAGAAAATCGTGCATAGTGTTATACTTGATAATTTTACTCTATTTTATTTTATTTATTTTATTTCATTCGTATTTGTTTTCCAGGGTAGAGCATTGATCTTCATGGCCCTTTTTTCAGACACAGCCTGGAGTGGTGTCTGGTTAAGTGACCTGCTCAGAGTTGCACAGTTAGGCAATGGAAGCTGAAGGAATCAAACCTTGCACCAGTGGTCCATCTGGTAATATTGGTGTTAATGTCTTACTTTCTTGTGGGACACAATTAAAACATGCTCTGGTTGCTATCATTCATTGAATTTATGATTTCTGCTTATTGCCATGATTCTTATATTACTCAGACCTAGTTTGGATACATTTTCCCTTAAATGATTACTTAATCTTTAACCCTTTTATAGTGTGGTAGATGTTTCCTTTGATAAAATGTATTATAATAATGTCCCCTATTACAAAAGAAAAATACAATTTTTACAATGAAGAGGCATAGTGTCAGCAGTTAAAATGTATACATCTCCTTCAAAATGCCATTATTGATATTTTCCATGTTGGAAACACTATGATAACGTCTAAACCAGGTACGTATCTTTTTCAATTGCAATAGCTAGGGTTTTTGAAGTGTTTTTTATTTATCGCAGTATACTAATTTGGTTAGAGAAACTTGGAGAAAGACAGAGAGAGAGAGGAAGAGAGTGAAGAAATAAAACACAACATCTGTTCATCAGTTCAAACTGCAAGAAATGTATTTATTTACTCAGTATGTACAGTGGTCCACAGACCTTTTCAGGCATGGCTCTTGACATACAGGCAAGAATACAACACATATGTATAATTTAAGTTTAACAGAAGTAATACTATATTTATTTATTATTAGCATTTTTTTTACTAGGAGCATTTGACTGGGCCATGGCAGGCCACTTTTCAGTGGAGGCCTCCGGAGAAAACCTCTGCACTTAACAAATCTTACAAGATGTCATAACGATGCATTCAAATAACAAGATAGCCCAGCAAATGTTAATGATCCAATACAAGATACAAAACATTGTATAGAAAAAAGAAAGAACAAAAGAAAGAAAAAATAGAAGAGCTGTATCCTGAAAATCATATTCTACTGAGTTAGACTTCAGTTTTACTGTAGCAAGGATGACGTTAAGAACTTCCATTAGGTTAATAGGATAGGTGTGCAATAGTATGTGAACGACATTAGTACTAGATAATAGATTAGAATTAAGGCATTAAGCCATGTAAACAAAGTAAACATTAAATAATGATTGACACAATGGATGGAGTATACAGATAGAACACAGCAAAATGTAGATGCTACTAAAATACAGATGGCACTAGCAGATATTTGAGAGCATAAATATAAAATTTGCAAAGGAAAGGGAGATAGTCCTTTAGAAATAAAGAATGTACAAAAGCTAAACTAATGGGAAAAGGAAGAAAGTGAAGGAGGCAGAGCTAGGAAGTCATGCAGAGAAAATAGAAAGTGGTATTAGTTGCCATTTGCAGTAGATGTTATGGAGATCAACCATCACCAAGTTAGTATTTACAGGTATTGTCAATCATGAGATGATCTTCAATAGAGCAAGTTTTCAATATTCTTCAAATGTTCAGGAGTACTATGCCAGGTGTCTGGAACCATTTTAGAGACAGTTCTTTTACAGATGGGAGTGAGTAGGAAGGCCTCAGCAATTAAGGGGCATCACTGTTCCTAAGGGAGTAAATCTGAGTTCCAACTCAAAGTTTATTTGGATGAGGTTTACAGTACTTTTCATGAAGAATTTTAAAGGTGAGTGATCTAAGAAGGAAGGAAGGATTTTCTGGTAGATATGAAGACCCAGCTATTTTGTCCTACAGTCATATAGTTGTTCTGCTTGTTACTAGTTAGATGTATGAATGCATGAATCTCATTCCCAGTGGTTTAAAATAAAGTTATGTTATATGATGGGCAGAGACCAGACACAAGGAGAGCATATTTGAGTCTTTGGAGGAAAAGATTTTTTGCTATGTCACATCCAACTTCACGACAGTGCAGATTATAGGGTAACAATCTGAAATATCTGGACCCACTAGAGCTAGTCCTGAAATGCAGAGACAGCATGGCCAAAATACTGGACTTGTGTATACTGAATCTGAGAGGCCATTTCTAGGAATATTTACTTTTCTCCAAGGTATGGTGATCTCAGAGTCAGTATATATAAGTTTAGGGGATGCAGGCAGGGCTTGTGCCCCATGCAAAAAGGAGTTTTAAGGAGAAAAGTGGTGTTTGAGATGCGCTCTTCTCCAGGCTGCCTTTTTGTTTTTCAGCTTTTCAGTACTCGGCATTTTGAGTACTGACATTTCAATAGAGAGCCAGATTAGAGATTATATATTAGTCTTTTGACTATGCAAAGACTTTGTTAGTTAAAGGCTCTGTATGTGAGTTGAAGGTGAGGTTTTGATCAAAGATAAGTCCACAATGCTTCTGTTGCTTGGTGAAGGGTAGGGGTTACCCAAATGGTCATAGATAGAGTTTGGGCATTACATAACTTTTAAAGAGAGTCAAACACCTTTTTTGAGTGTTACCTTGCAGCTCACTACTATGGAGCCAGTCTCAGACAGCTTTGAAGTCTTCTTGAAAGTTACTGGATAGACTATTAAGATTCTTGTTTGCTTTTCTGAAAACAATGTCACCAGCATAAACTGCACAACTGACTTGAGGCAGATCCAGGTGAGGACATTTAGAAAGAGGGGTAAGAGAACTGGGCAAAGGATACATCCTTGAAAAACTCCTTTATTAGTTGACCTTATTAATGAGAAGTTGTTAGAACTCAGCAGGCAGAAGGTGTGGATAGACAGTTAGTTGTGAAACTAAGTCAGAACATTGGTATGTAGACATGTGCCAGGGAGCTTGTTGAGTAGAAGAGGGTGGCACCTTGCATTGAATGCCTTTTTAGGTAAAAGAATATGGCTCCAGTAAATGTGGCAAGCTCCATATTGCTGTAGATTTCATATGTAAATGAGAAAATAGCTGAAAGGACTCAAAAATAAATATAAGAATTGTGCTAATTTCATTAAATTCATTTTCCATAGGAAATATAAACTATGTAAGTTAAAAACATTGATACATAAGTAAATAACATCTATATATTCAGTACTCCTGTTACTTTCTATCTAAAAAAGTATGAAAAAATTCCAATCTCTGTAAATAAAAGAGGTATAATATAAAGAAAAAGGCTTAAAATGTTGCTAGCCGCAGCAATGCTAATACTGACCCTAACTAATAAAGAAAATTAAGTCTCTATCCATTTCAGTATATAATCAAGGACACATTGAATTAGTTCACCTAAACTTCAAGAATACAGAAAAAAATCAAGGCATTTGCATTTCTTTTTGAAATCTGTGAAATCTGTATACTCTGGGATTATCAGGTCCTTGTAAAAAATGGAGGTTAGGTACCTTTTTATTTTTTTATTTAGTTAGTTTTATTAACCAGGGTAAATACTGGTCTTTTTGGACTATTTACAGGTTTGGCTTGAGTGAAAGAAGAAACAGTCTACAAAACAGAAAATATGTGGTTCTTCAATTAAAAAAATTCAAAGAGAATAAGGAGCTCTAGTAATTAGGATTAAACCAAGCAGCTGAAATCTAAGTAAGATGCCTATTTTTCCACATGTTCAGAATTTTCCTTAGTTTATGTAATAGTCTAGTTAAATATCTTGATTATGATGATAATTCATAATTTCTAACAAATGTATGCTACTATGCGTCTTTTTCACTTCTACCACTTATCAATGCCCACATCAAATGCCAGCAGTATTAAAAAGAAGAGATTCTTTCTTACACTCATTTTAATCTTAGTTTTATTTGAAACTCACAGAGAATGAGCTACCTTTATTTTGTGAGAGAAGACATCAGATTTTTATGCCACATTGGTGGTGTACAGGGACAAAGCCCTGTCTATTATGACCCAAGTGACCCAGGCTTGATTATTGGATTTGGCACATGATGCCATGGAATGAGAACATAGGTGGGTCTATTCTGAGGAAAGGGGCTATGGGTCCTGGCCAGTCTTTGCCACTTCTCCCAGATATTATCCTTTCTGGAGGGCATGAATAGAGTAATACAAGTGGGCACTACTGAGAGATAATGTGGGCAAGGACACCCAAGACAGTGATGGTAACCAGTCATGGCCATTTGTGTGGTGGCACATCAAGGACTGTTGGAGTGACACTTATGCCCATGTCAGTACCAATTAGAGGGTTTCAGCCGTTCATACAAAAAATGCTGTCATAGCTTTGATGCTAGTGTAAGAGCACCAAACTCTGAAAGTTAGACTGCATGACTGCCCATCCAGATGGCTCTTGAGGATCACACCAGGGAACCAATGAGCTCAAGCCTGACAGGAAGAAGTATGATGGTTGCCAGGGATATGAGGCAAAAGCATCTAGGGGAAAAATAAGCAATCCATTCTCCAGATAGTAAACCTGAGGAAATCCTGAATGTTGTCACAAAGCAGGACACATCATCAAAATACATCTCCTGGTGCTCAGACACTTTGTCCTACACCTTAAACATCAAGGGCTGCATCCAGAAAAGCTACATGCCACTATCCATACTGTAAGAAAACATCCATGCAGAAAAGCAAAGGATTGCTGTATAAATGTCATTCTGTAAAGATGGAGACTAATGCCTGAAACATGGTTGTAATGACGCTTTTCCTACTTTCTGGGCAGGCATTTTTCCCAGGACATTATGCCATGCTGCTGTACACTTAATTCTGCACCTCAGAGGACTGTCAATTACAAAATGACTAAAAGTATACAATGAACTGAAAAAAAAAAAACACCAGGAAAACCAATAACATAGACTTTTGTACAACTGTAGGCTAATATAGGATAAAATAATGTAGAAAATACAGGTGAACACAAATAAAAAAACTGCACCTTGTAATCTGATAGTCTGTGCTTCTAGTTTTCCTGGTGTTTTTTTTTTTTTTCATTTCTTTGTGGGATATCAATTAGAGACAGAGAGAAAGAAAGAAATGCAATATTACCTTTTACAAGGGGTGGGAAGCTCCCTTCCAAAGTATCTGGAGTTTTTATTATAAAAATAATCATACAGACTGGCTGTGACATATATGCATGCATTGAACTGTACACATCCACACAAATGCTTACAAGAAGTTAAAAACAAAAAGGTTTTATCCCCATTGTCCTAGCTGATTTTCACAGTACTGCACACTTCAGTTATCATGATTACCCAAGAATACGCAGTATAAAATCTGAGGCTTTACATGTCTATGCACTCAGATGTTTGCATGCCCATTTGTTATCATATCCTGGGCATTTCTAAGTGAGAGTGAGAACTGTTTAGCACAGACAATCATACAGATAGCCTCAATGGTGGTCTGTACCCTTGCTGGCATCTTGGCAATGAGGGCATGTTCATTTAGACCTAACACCTCCACCTGAGTGGGTGTATGGACAACCCATATCACGACAGGACCACAATGTCTTCTCCAGAGTGGATGAACATTGCCCCGTACTCATGATGACAGCTCTGACTGAAGAGGCTTTGCGACTGAATGAATATCTACAGAAACACCTTTTGCAGTGCTGCCATCTCCTAAGGGATTATGACATTAGGTAGCCCCAGACTGCCCTTGCCTTCCAGGATGGCTCCATCAAGCACCCAAGCCACTAATTGATCTCTGGTTGCCAGGGCCGTAGTCAGAGCTTAATCCATTTATGCCATGGGATCTGGCATTCAGAGTTCATTCTTTACTTTTGGGCATATTGTGTTTGGAGTTTTTTTTTTTTCTTTTGTTAACTTTCTCTCCCCCTTGTAGCTTGACAATCATCAGCCTCACTCAGAACTAGCCTATTCATTCCCACTTCACTGGACAGCCAACTGAGTGTTGTTGTAATTTAGGCAGCCAACAGGGATTTTTATAATTTTTTCTCCTAATCCTATTGTATATACTCAGTAACACACTTCAGCATTTGTTGTGCAAAGCATATCAGTGAGAGCAATTCACTCACTTCTTTAAGCAATGTAACCCCTCAAGACCACTCTGTCTCCCTTGGAGAGAGTGCTCCCATCTATTCTGTGTTCTCGATGGAAACTCTACCACAGGGCCATGCACCCAGAGTGCACACACCTTACATCTTCCAACTCCTGCAGAGAATTAAGCTGGTGATGTTATATCCCTCTTCCATTTCTCCTGCATGCTCTAACAGGCAGCCAAGTCAGTAATAAAACATAGGCTGTCTTAGTTACAGTCAAGGCTTTATCCTACACCAGTGGAAATGGCAATCCGTTTGGAATTTTGAATGTGTTCCATATGTCTGCATGGGTTTTCCTCTTTGTTTTCCAATTCTTTCCCACCTTCTTAGCAGCACACTGGTTAATTAGAGTCACTAAACTGTTCGATTTACACTTTATATTTCCCATTGCCCATGTCATACTTCTCAACCTCTTAGGGCAAGAAATCTGGACAAAGCCTAAAATAACGGTGGGGACAAGGCCCACAAACAGGGACAGATTTTCAATATTGCTTGTATAAACTTAGAAAACTGCTGAAATAACAGGACTTGTGTTAACATGCATTTTTTGAATGATAGAAAATCTCTAACTCAAATATATGTTATTTAATAACTTCAGTCCTCAGTGATTTGCCAGAAAACCATCAAATTATAACCAATCCTTATGACAGAACAGCTATCATTATACAGCCAAAGTGTAAAGTTATAGTTATTTGCACAACTCAGAATACTTGTGCATACCACAAAGCAGTCATCATGTGTCGGTCACAGTAGCTATAGCCTATAAAAGCAGACCAGTGACTCATCAGTTTTGTTAATGAGAAAAACAAAACAGCAGTGCACCTACCAGAACAATTTCTAGGTTCTGGTCCTTTAATATAGTCCACTAAAATACATCCCTGCATTTTGCTGTGTGAAATACACCATAGACTTTATTGTGTGTCATTAAAGCTGAAGAAAAGTTAGCTATGCTATCCATCATTCTTTATTATGCATTTGCCCAGATGATCTAGTCTCAGTCTTGTCCAAAAGGTGACAGAGGCAGTTTCAGATTCCACATAAGTCACTGACATAAAAAATATTTCATGTAATTCTATAAGTAGACATAGCCTTCCAGTTTTTGTAATCAATTTGCACAGCTATTTGTACCTAGAAACAATTTTGTCTGAAAGATGCCAAATGCTAGTATCTCTCATGTGGCTGATCTTTAGACAAAGAGCTGAAGTAATTTTGAGACATACATTGGTATTTGCCAGTTCACACCACTCTGATATATCTATGCTGAAGTTTTAAGAACTTTGTCAAAACCAAATCTCAACCACATCCCTTGCACTAATTTGTATTCATATGTCTGAATGATAAATTATTCACTATAAAATCAGTTATTCAACAAGCTACACACTCACTTCTGTTCAGACAATGATGAGAAGGCTCTGAGCTCTATATCCCCAATAGCTGTTAGTGTTCATGTCCCTGTACTAGCAATGCAATGTAGCATGTAGTTGATATTAAGCTCCTATCATGAGATCCAGCAGAAAAATTAGATAACAGTCCACTCAAGATAAACATGATATAGATAAAGTGAAAGGTGCACCTCTTCTGTCTTTCTATGTCCAGTGTATACTACTTCCTCAGTACGTATAACTATTGTTAGTTTACAAAATGCCTGTGCTGTACCCGACTATAAATCACAATAAATAATTTGTTCCCTGTAGGCTTAAGTAGCTGTTGCATCAGTGTTAGGGCATCTTCACCACTTCTAGTAACTCCTCTTCACAACACAGATCATCTACCCAACACATCTTCTCTGTCTACTGACTAAATTGATTCAATATATCATTCTTGTCCCACCTGATAAACATGGAGGCCTCATTTACCTCTATTCGTACTGCTACCATCCTTATTACACTTGATATTCTGATACAGTACAGGAATAGCATAATGTTCACCAACAACCAACTACTACAGGACCAACATGACATGATTTGTATGAGCTATAATTATTTATATAACATGGAGATTACTCTTTCACTTATGCAATTAGTTCTGTAAGCGACACATAAACTATCCATGTCTTTAGTAGATCACATTAAATCAACATAAATGGAGGTTGTCAAAAAGAAAAAGGAAAAAAAAAAGCACACCTTAATCCTCTGAGAACTACTGCCAAAGAGCCTTGGGAGCAGGCAACTAACACAACTCTACCATCATCACATAACTTGGTAAGTCATTAGGCTGTAGACTGCAAACTTTCTACCTCTACTAAGTCTGCATATCAAGGTAGAAATGTCCTAGCAACTGGTGATCACATCATCAGGTTCATGAACTCAACATTCACAAGGCTGGACAAGTAGAGAACAGCATATTTTTTTCAGGTGCCAGGATCCATGATATGATGGGGGCCTTGTGGTACTTCAAACAGGAAAAATATGATAACGACATGCTGGTGGCTCATAAAGGTTTGAATCACCTGACGTGCTCAAACCAGAAGGAAATGCAGAAAGACATA
>NC_056741.1:1050238048-1050270548 GCF_019279795.1 Protopterus annectens | reverse complement strand
ACAAACTGACAAGAGGTTCATAGTTACTAGTGTAGAACCCCTCCCCTCCCCCCTTAAAATGCACCCAATAAACAGCAATTGAAAGGGTACTACAATATCAGCACTCAATCTGCACTGACACCAACCTGGCTAACAACAGGAAAAACAATGCTCCTACATAAGAGTGAACCTGCAAGCTACCCTAAAAAAGTATAGACCAACAACTTGCCTTCTGACGATGTATAAATTATACACTAGAATTTGTGCCGACAGAGTTTATAGTCATTTAGAAGAAAACTCAATTATGTCAGTAGAGCAAAAGGGTAAGAAAAGAAAGTCATATGGAACAAAGGATCATTTATTGTTAAATAAAGTCATAGTGGAGAACTGTAAAAAGGGGAAGAATGTAAGTATGGCATGGATTGACTATAAAAAAAGCATTTGATTGAATCCCACATTCATGGATAAAAGAGTGCTTAAAAATGTATAAGATACAGCCTACACTGATTGACTACATTGCAGTGACCATGAAACAGTAGCAGACCACTTTGCAATTAAGCCATTATAAATGAGAAATTTTTATTCCAGGGATAAAAACTCAAAGCGGGATATTCCAGGGTGACTCTCTGTCACCAATGTTATTGTGTCATGCCCTTAATCCATTAAGCTGTCTATTTAACAGCTTAGGCCATGGCCATAATTTGGCTCCTGAAAACAACAAAGTGTAAAGACTTCTCATCTTCTCTTTGTTGATGAATTAAAACTGCATAGCTCATCAGATGAGGAACTGAAGCCACAACTGCAAGTTGTCAAACTTTTTCAGATGATATAAGAATGTCATTTGGTCTTAATAAATGTGCAAAAGCAACCTTTAAAGGAGGAAAATTGCAACATCAAGAAAACATCAGTTTGGGACAAGAATGTGATATAAAAAAAACTTGAGCAAGAGGGAGTGTATAAATATTTAGGAACTGATGAAGGATCAACAATAAAAGATGAACAAATGCAAACAAAACTTAGTAAGAAAAACTTTAGAAGACTTAAATTAATCCTGAAAACAGTGTTGACATCTAGGAACATAATTCAAGCTATAAACCAATTTACTCTTCCTGTCCTAACTTACAGTTTTGGAGTGATTGACTGACCCCAAAACGTGTTGGATAGATTAGACAGGAAAACAAGAAGGATGCTTCATGCTCACCAAATGATTTATAGAAATCAGTGCATATCGAGATTATATATTCCCCATTCTAAAGGAAAGATGGGCCTCCTTGAAATTGATTACATGTATAGATCTGCAGTCGTGGGACTGCACATATATCTGCTGACCTCACAAAACCCAAACATAGTGAAAGTTTTGAAACATGAGGAGAGTAAATCTAAGATGATATCCCTGTTTAGTCTAGCAGAAATACATCAGTGTTGGCTAGATTCCAAAATGGTGGAGATTCAGTAAACACCCTCCTCACTGAGCTCCTAACAAAAATCAAATATTCTTGCTTAAAAGCCAAACATCTTGCATCTAGGAGTGCTGATCTTAAAGGATTTTTAACTTGCCTCAAAATATTTTATCGTCATGGGTCTTTACTAGAAGCAACTTGAAGGTTGTTGTGTCTTTCGGCTTATCCCGGCCAGGGGTCGCCACAGCGGAACTCTGGTCCGCTAATGTTTAGTAGTGGATTTTAGAAGCAACTTGAAGGTAAAGCTTTTAGTTACTGCTTTTACAGGTGCAGTAATCTTCTCCACATGTTAAAACCAGGCCTGAAGACAAAAATATATCTTTGCAGTGAAGCCAAACTTTGGGAAGACGTTAAAATGTCAAAAGAATCTGAAATAATGGAGACGCAGATCACAAAAAAAAAAAAAAAAACTCTCAGCGATAGCATCACCAGAGAAAGACATACTTTCTAAAAGGCTGAAAGCATCCAAGCAACAGAAATCTATGAAAACAGCAACAAAACAGAAGCCTGAATCCAAAATCCAAATGGACAAACTTAAGCAGGCTCTCCTCCCTATCCAGATAGCAATGCAAAATTTCTCTGATCAGCTCTCTGGTTTTGGTAAAACAATAAATCAAATAGCAGAGTGCATGGATCTCATTGAATCTAAAACTCAAGATAATGAATACCAGATAAGCAAACTGAAAGAAGAAATTGGCGCCAAAACTGAAATATTATGTGAAATACAACAGAAACTGGTGGATTTAGAAGCCAGAAGCCGTTGGAATAACATATTAATCAGATGACTTCTTGAAAGCTATGAACACAGTCAGTTACCATTAGTTAGTGTCCAGATTTTCAAAAGCTTACTTCCGAAGGAAGAGCATTCCAAGGAAATACTCATTGAAAGAGAACATCAAGCACTGTTCAAAAAGCAAGGCACAAATATCCCAAGACAAGTTTATGTCAAGCTATTAAATTATCAGGACACTCAAAAAATCTTAACAGCTGCCAAAACGCAAAAACAGATATTATGGAACGATATTCAGCTTACTCTTTTGCAAGACCTTCCCACTGAGATCAAGAAGAACCGGCAAAGTTTATCCCCGTTCTGTACAGATCTGATTAGTCACAACATAAAATTCCAAATGCGCTATCCTAATACCCTCCTGTTCCAGAACAAAGATGTTAAATATGCAATTAACTCACCATTAGAGGCGAAAGCTGTGTTCACCAAATGCTTTGGGAAATCTCCGGCTCCCTAAACTCCCTGGTGTAAGAATATTTCTTCTAGTGTTGGGTTTTATCCCTAATTTTTCTTTTCTTAAGTACCTTGCATAGCTAAACTGCTGTAATCTCATTTATATTTTATTTCCGGGAAACCAGAAATGCTCACCTTAGCTGAGTGTATAGCAAGGGAATGAAAAGTGTGGTTTTGGTTGTCTAGTGGGTGACACTTTATGTTACAACCTCCTTTTTGGTCATAGTGCACCTTATTATCGCATAACCATCACAACAAATGGAGAATTAATGAGAACTTGGTGCAATGATAACTTTGCAAGGAAATATCAAGACATAAGTAAATTTGAAATGGCTCTTAATATTAGCTATATCATGTTTACAAAAGGAGCAGATGGATTGCTTATCTCAGTCTTTAGCTTGCATAATGCTTCGTAGGGGACATCAGCCACAGCAGCAACAATATTTTTGATTATTTTAGTTCTGTATGAGTCCTGTATGAGTCTTACTCTGATTTTGCAGTTTATGCTTGTTTTTTTTTTTTTTTTTTGGTGATCTTATAGAATGCTTGGGATTTTGGCAGGGGATATGGACAGCCAGTAAGCCGAGTTACTGAATTATAGTTCAGCTGAAATACATCTGAACATGGAATGCCAAAATAAGGGTCACGAAGCCTGGACCACTCAGTACTTATGTGTATTGATTTTTTTGTGTGTAACTCTGCCACAGAATAATGTTTGCTATAGCTCTGTCTTTCTATCATAGATTATAGTTTTCTGGTTAGTAAAATTGAATTTTACAGAGTTATAGCTGGCAGTATTATCTCCTGCTCCAGATCCTGCATATTGTTCAATTATGAAATGTTGAGCTATTGTTTGTAGATATCACTTGTTGTTGTGTACTTTGGAAATGGAAATATTCAAATAGGAGAACCTGTACTGGGTTTATTGTTCATCAATATAACTGCTCTTGGTCTTACAGAAAAAGCTAGTATATGCTAACATATATTATACAGGTTTCTAACACAAATATTTGAACTCCCAATAGTTTGAAGCTCTATGAACTAATATTACTGTTTCTTTTTTCCTGTACCTCTTTGCTTGCTTTACTCACAGGAATATAATAGTTACTAATCACCATACTTCCTAAACTTTTTCTTTAGACGGAACTGTAGATGTTTAACTTGGGGCAGACTAGCATTAGCTCTGCAACATCTAGCGATGTAAACTTAAATTAGACTGACATTAAATTGATAAGCTAGTACCCGTTGCCAGTGTTTGAACTTTTCTGATAGATTAAACAGATGCTTATTTTAAGTCATTTTCAGCTACATAAAATCATTCAACCAAACACTATTATGCATATTTCAGCTTCGTAAGGGCACTAAAGTCAATTAGGAGACCAGTGGTTATGTGGTGTTGGATAAGGGATGCCACATTTTGGGGTAGTTGTAGTAGTGTATATAAGAGTGTGTGAATTCAAACAATTAAGCTTAAGGTTTTGTATAGGTTATATGCCCAAATGTTTCAAATAATACTCTGCTTTTCAGCTTTCTTGTGACCTATCATTATTCATCTCTTCCAGATAAGCTGGCTAAGTGGGTAGGCACAGATTTAGGCCTGGAAGAGTTTAGTGCTACTATTGTAAGATGCAATCTAAAAGGTACAGTGGGGCAAGAAGATGGATGACTGATAACACCAACATATTTATCTCAGATACTGGTAACAATTGATCTATGTTATAAATCTTAGTATGCGGATATTAAATTCATGGAATGTGAGAGGACTGCAAGATAAGAACAAGAACAAATTATTACTGCACATAATATTTGAGGCTGAGGCAAATGTCTATTTCATACAAGAAACACATATGTTGAAGGGCAAGTGGGGTAAAGATTTAAATAAAAAGTGGGTAAAAACTATTATTGCATACGGAGACAGTACTAACTCCAAAGGAGTTGCCATTATAATCAAAAAATCATTCCAAGAGCCTATCATAGAGTTTAGTTCAGATATAAATGGCAGATAGTCTTATTTTACAACTGCCAACCCCAACTTGCCAAGACCAGCCTTATTCATAAACGTTTATGGTCCATGCTCAAAACAACAGGACTTCATCATGGAAATCCATAATTTGCTCTGTAAATTCTCAGACCACTAACACATAACAGAGGGAGACTGGAATCCAGTCATAGACCCTTTGATCATTCTAGTAAAATGAACTCTTATAATTTTCAAGCATCAATAGCCTTGACCAAACTTATTTTGGACTTTTATCTCATCGATCCTATATCCTTTAGGGAGGACTTAGAGAAAAATAACCATTACACCTATTATTCTAAGTGCCACAAATCCTGGTCCAAGCTTGATTTTTTTTAATTTCTGAGACATTGGCAAGAGGAGAAATAAAATACTACACTGAGCCCAGGTTTTTATCAGACCATTCAAAGATTAAGCTTAAAATAAATTGGACAACTAAAGCATTAAACCATTTTAATTCAAGCAACTGGTCCCTTAATAATAACTTACTTCTTAAAATGGAAATGATTAGATAAATATCAGACACTCTAACATATCTAGACAATGTTTTAACATCTGTAGACATTCCATATGATGTCCAATGGGCAGCCTGTAAGGCAAGACTTAGAGTCATCTTACATAAGTCTCTTATTTTAAGAAAACGGGGAAAGAAAAAGAAAAGAGTTTAATTCTTGAACTCAAGAATCTTGAGAAGAAACTCCTGATAACACACTGTCCTGATATTGAAAATCAGATAAATAAAATACAGAAAGAATTATTTGAATTACATCAGATATATTTAACCCTTCAAGAACAAAAAAATCATAGCCAGGTATTCGGAACAGGCACAAGCACCCTTCAGAACTCTTGCAAAAATAATAAATAGTAAACAGGAAGTGTCAAGAATTACCTTGCTACAATATCAGGATAAATTATATAAAGAAAGCCAACAAATAATACAGATATTTAAACAAATCTATACAGAAATCTATAGCATGAATGACTACCGGACCCCTATCTCTGTAATTGAAGGCTTCTTAGGCAATCTCAAGTTTCCTATGATAAACAATGTCCAAGCAAATCTTCTAATTGCCCTCTTTGAACATCAGGAAATAGCTGAGGTCATTAAAAAGTTAAAAATAGTCAAAGCACCTGGTCCAGATGGATTCACAGCAGACTTCTACAAGAAATTTAGTCAGAGACTATCATCCATTCTTCTGAAAGCATTTAACTTTATTAGAAACAATGGTTTAACTGATTTATATATAAACAATTCAAAAACAATTTTCATTCCCAATAACAATTTGGATAATGCCAATCCTTATAATTATAGACCGATATCCGTAATCAATGTTGACATTAAAATGCTTGCAATGTTACTGGCAGAAAGTCTCAAGAAAATTATGCCTTCAATTATATCTTCGGATCAATCTGGATTCATGTTCAGTAGACATACCTGGGACAATACCTTAACCTTAGACTCCATGATCCAACTCATTAAAAAAGATAAGAATCCTAGATATGCACTAGTACTAGATGCCTGCAAGGCATTCAATAGAGTGAATTGGACCTTCCTATTCTCATCACTTTCACATTTTAACTTACCTAAAGACTTTGCCAACTTAATAAATACCCTATACAATAATTCTCACACAAGTCTCTACATTAATAGAATATTATCCAGTCCAATTAAGATAACTAGTGGTACAAGACAGGGCTGCCCACTTTCTCTGCTCCTATTTAATCTCTACATTGAGCCACTATTTCTCATTATCACATAAAGAACATTCCATTCAATCCCTAGAATCCTAAATTCTAAGGTGATGTTATCTGCATTTGCAGACAATCTCAACATTTATTTTGAATGCCCAAATACAGATCTTAAGAAAATTCTTAACTCAATAGATGAATACTCAAAAGCATCAAACTATCAAGTTAACCAAAAGAAATCTTATATTTTTCCTATCAACCCCTTAAAACACATGGAAAATTACTTCCCAGACTCCCCTTCAAAATAATTTACTCTACTAAATACTTAGGGGTATCTTATGACCATAACTATCTTTCTATTAGACTATGGACCCACATCTTTCAAGACCTACATAGGGGGAGACAGTTTACCGACATAATGTTGAATGCTAAATGGTTGAAACTGAATTGGGTGAACACACTACACTGGATGATCAAAATGCTGAAATAAAATTAGTCTAAACACACAATGTTGAAAGTATTGAATTTGCCCATTTCTGCACTGTAGTGTGATCTCAGAGTTGATATATTTAAGTAGGGGGTGTGCAGGGGGGTGCAGGGGGCCTTAGACCCCCTGCAAAATAGTAGGGTTGATCTCATTGCTTTTTCAATGAAATTATTGTAGACATTTTGATAATTCAATGTTTTGGGTTGAGATGTTATTTTTCAACCAAATGACTATTAGACATTATGAAATTCAACATTATGTCGGTAAACCGGTGGAGACAACTGAAATTATCCATGTTATCCAAAGCAGCAGTCATCAGAATGAATATTTTACCCAAATTACTTTATCACTTCAATTCATCAGTCTCAAATATTATGAGCTACTTTTTTTTTCAAAAAATAAATAAGGAACTTGCTAAATTCATTTGGTACCCTAAATCTGTCTGAATTTCCTATTTGAAACTGAAGCTTCCCAAAGAAAAAGGAGGCCTAAATTTACCTGACTTTCAGTTATATCATAAATTATATCTGCAATTAGGCTGGTATCAATCTCAAACTTTTCAACTGACAGTAAACTTTGGTCCCCAAAATGGATTAGGATTTGGCATCAACATATGATAACAAATAAGGTAAACACAAAGCTATTCTCTTTATATACCGATAAATATCAGAAATATTAAAATTAATAGTATTATAAAACAGAAAATTAAGAGCTTCCAAGAGTTGATAAAGACCTTAAATTTAGATAACGCCTTACCACTGCTTCAGCTGATCGACTTAAACCCAAATATAAAAATAAATAACAAAACACTGAACTTAACAGAATTTCCTTTAATCAAAGAATGCACTATATGGGACTTTTACAAAAATAAAGAAAAATCATTACAGGAATTGTGTAAGGTACTAAATGTCAATAAAAATACTTTATCATTCTAAGACAGATCAGGGAGACAATTGCACCACTAATGAAGGGCACACTCATTAATGTATCAGATGTAAATAGATTGTCAGATATACTTGAAGTGTTATCTAGCAAGGAAAATTCACTTTCCAAAACATATAAACGTATAAGTGCTATCAAATATGACAACTCTTTACTCTATGCAAACTACTGGGACTCTAGGGGTAGTACCTTAGCAAACGATCAGAAATTGAAGGCAATCAATCTCACTATTAATTTCTCTCCATTTAAAAAAATTATCTACACACAATTAATGATTAATAATAATGTATACTTCACCCCTATGATTATGAACAAGTTTGACCCCAAAACGTCTCCTTCATGTTCATGTTGTTCATTCCCCCAAGCAGACCTTCTACATGTTTTATGGTTTCGTAAATACTCACAGAACTTATGGGGCTCTCTCAAGATGCAGCTAGAAAAGATGGGTTACCCTAAAACAACACTTTCTTGGGAGGTGGCCATTCTTCACATCATAGATGCTAAACTGTCCCGAATGGAATTGCATATATTAATTACCATCTGTTCACTAATCAAACTCTATATAACCAAACATTGGTTAGATCACACTAAACGTACATGGAGTGGTTTTAGAAGTATGGACATAACATATACATCCTCTCAGAAACTAGTTATAACAAACTCAAAGAAATGAGTCTACTACCAGAAACTCTGGGTGTCACTGTTTATACTTTTCTTAGATACTTTCAATGAGATAGGCCATATTACTGAATCATATTTTATGGTAATCCATCTGGAGAAATGCCTTATGCGCCACAACCTATACTATAAATTTAAGGTCTTTATCAATTTTTGCCTCTTATTTTTCTAAGCACATAGAAAGATTAAATCATTAATTCCTCCCTCCCTTTTGTATTCTTTTTTAATCTTATTCTAGTAGCACTGTTGTAGATAGTGTACATAGTTTTCTTTTTTGTACTAAGGTGACAGTGTTAATAGTTTTTACTTTTATGTTAAATTTCTTTGTGTGTATGACCAGTATTGTATTCTACTCATGCATATTTTTAATCTGGATGTACTTGATGCACAGAGATAATAAAAACTGCAATTAAAAAAAAAAAGAAATATATCGGTGTCAAGCAGGAATGGAAATAAAACCACAAGTAGATAAAAATCAGGTAACAACTGAATCTGCTAAAAAACAAAAGAAAGAATATAAAGTGAAGGACCAGATGAGAAGGCAAGAAATGTCGAAAATCATAAATATAGTTGTAAGTATAGAGAACTTCTGGAAGAACTTCATGTTGATCAGGAACAAATGCAGGAATGGTTAAGGAGAGGCGGATTCTAACCAAGAGATGAAAGGTTAATATTAGCAGTCCAAGATAGTGGGCTACATACACGTTGGTTTACAAAGCTCATTGAACATGTGGGAGAAACAGACAAATGTTAAGCTTTGTAAAACAGAATTGGAAACAGCTGCATATCTCATTGCTGGTTGTGATATACTAATGGCAGAAGGACTGTATAGAAAAATGGATATTGGTCCATGAAAAGAAATAAAAAGTAGCGTTGATTATTGAAATTGCCACACCCAGTGACTACAGTGTCTTGCATACAGAGAAACACAAAGTCATAAAATATCAGGATTTGCAGGCAGAAATGACAGCAATGTTGAAGGAAGATACCCAGACAGCTTCAATAGTAGTAGGAGCAAAGGGTCTTATAAAAAAAGAATCTACAATCATATTTAGATATTTTACCAATACATGTAACTCCGTACGAATTGCAGGAGTCATTACTGGGCACATTGGGGGTGCTGCGAAGAACACTCCTGGCTGAGAGCAAATATTAAAACAATACTAATTTCATGAACTTTAATTGTACTTTGACTTAGAAATGGGGTCAATTCCCATCATGGTATTAGAAACCCAAAAGATTTGGAGAAATTAAAACATGTGGCAGTAGAATCCATAGCCTTCTGCACCAAAGCCAATTATGCTGCTAACACTGCTTTTAAATTCTATAGGACAAACATTGAATGCCATTTGCTAAACAAAACAGTTAACTTCACCATTGAAAACATGCTTAGCATGAGCAACAGTAAATGTACTTTCCCTTGAAACACAATTCCATGAAAATGAACTGAAACTCAGAGTCCCTTAAAAATGTACGAAAACTCAAAATCACAATTCATCAGCAGTCTGGTATTTGGTGTAGAGGATTCAGGCTCTTCTTTCCACTGATGCTCACAATTCTGTCAGCAGTCTGACAGTTGGTGTAGAGGATTCAGGCTCTTGTCTCCACTGAAGCTCACAATTCCTTCAGCAGTCTGGCAGTTGGTGTAGATGATTCAGGCTCTTGTCTCTTGTAACCAAGTTACAATGTCAGGCCTGATCAAGTTAATTGACTACCCTTCCTACCCCCTAACTAGAACATTACATACCATACTACCGCATCTATCAACCTCTTAATATAAAAAATCTGGACAAAGTCTAAAATAATGAGGGGACAAAGGCCCAAAAATAGGAATGGATTTTAAATATTGGACTTATAGATTATAAAGTTGTTAAAATAACAGCATTTGTCTTAGCATGCATTTTCTGAAGGAAATTAAGTCTGAAACTCAATTGTATGGCATTATTTAGTTATTTCTTTCTTCAGTGATTTGCCAGAAAACCACAAATTCTATGAGGAATGGGACAAAAATATGAGGCATAAATCTGGACATTCCAGAAATATCTAGACAGTTGAGAAGTATGCATACCTTTCAACCTCTTAGTGCAAGGAATCTGGACAAAGTATGAAATAATGTGGACACAATGACCCAAAAATAGGGACAGATTTTAAATACTGCTCTTTTTAACTTATAAAGTTTCTAGAGTTACAGCATTTGTATTAGTGTGCATTTTATGAAGAGTATGAAGTTTGAAACTCATATATATTTATATGTCAGTATTTAGTGACTTCAGATTTGCCTGAAAACCACAAAAAATTATGAGAAATAGACCAAATCTATGAGGCTAAATCTGGACAGTTAAGGGGTATGTTAAAACACACACACGCACGCACGCACGCACGCACGCACACACACACACACACACACACACACTCTTATCCTTTCTGTCAGTGGAATGGCTAGTTTAAATTCTGCATAAGAGTGCAGAATGCATCTACATCCATGTTGGCATGTATGCTTGTGATGCACGCCTGGTCCTCCTTAAAGAAAAAGACAATGCCACCATGGATGTAAACACATTCCATATCACAAGTAGAATTTTTATTTTTATTTTTTTTTTTGTTTTTAATTATTAATCATTGAGGCCTCCTGGCCAGAATGCCCCCCCCCCCCCCCCCCCAGCCACAGGGCACATTTATATTTCTGTAGGAAGGAAATGACTGATTCAAAATGAATTGATTTTAGCCACAGACTGGGAATTGCAAGAAAATGTAGATTAAAAAATATTATTCATGGAATGAGAATAATTAAATGCACAAAATGTAGACTAACATTTTTTAAGTATACACACTCAGTTATGAACAATTAAATGCATTAAAAAATATGTGTATATAGTTATTGGAAATCAGGTCAGTATGTGGGTCTTAATATAGTAAAACATGGGAAATGTACAGTTATACATATTCAGGAAGATGCACTACAGCAGCCAGTAATAGGTATTTCAAAACAGTGTGATTCATTAGTTTGAAAGTCAAGCATCTATAGAAAATGTAAAAGTGAGACTGCTATATACATATTTACAAGAAGAGGAGAGATATTCAATAATTACAGTTTAACATTTGTGTGGAGTTGTGGGATAAGGCTAATTATGACTGAATAAAACAGGAGTAAGGAGTTAAAGAAATCTGCATGTTTAGATGTGAACATACTATAGCAAATAAAGAAAAGCAAAACCACATGACCTTAACAGTCAACATATTCTTTTCAAATATGAGTACATTTTTATTACTTTAGTACTTGCTTCAAAGCTATTCCAAATCACGTATGGTTCTACTTACTCGTGATGTAAGTAAAGGTATATTTTTATTTCTGTCCTACAAATTTATAATGATAAAAATTGTTCATCTTTTCATTTGGATTCTTTTCCAAAGCCATGGGTTATGTTATTCTTTTATATTCTAGTAGACACTGAGGTATTCAGAAACAAACAGTACACCACATTATGGAAACCAGCATGCTGAGTTGCAATGCACAGGAAGGGTTAGATTCAGAGACAAATGTAGTATGTTTACCCTATTAGAGAAATTTCATGGTATGCATCATACATAGATGACTGCATAACATGCTTATGAGAGCTATTGTTCAGCTAAAAGTAAAAAAGCAAACATTGCAGTACTATTCAAAAACATATAAAATTAGTGCAATGAACCTTGACAATCTTCTAATGTTCCCTGTGTGTAGGAGCTTTATTCATACTATTATGCTTGGAGAAGCAATAGCATATCATCATGTGTTAGTGGTCATCTTAACAGCCATTGTTCACAATGTTGCATATCATTAACCTTCACATTGCAGATGGGTCTGTCAGAGGCTGTTTCCATCAGCTTTATGACCATGACATTGTCAAATGCCACTGAGTGGACAGAGACACCATAGAGCAGTTAGTAAACATGTGCCACTGTCATATGTAATCAATGGAGATGCATGGATAGACTATTCCAGTGGGCATAAACATTTGTGTAGAATTAACCATTCTTGCTATGGGAGCTTTTTGGCATCCAACAGGGGACATGTTTGGCGTTTCACAGGCATCAGCACTGAAAATTCTTCACCATTTTATTTTTTTTACCTAATGCTATAATGTGTGGAAGAGCATATTTAATTTTCATGGACATTAGAAGAGAGAACCACTGCTATGCATCAATTTTGCACAACAGCACATTTCTCTGAGATTATAGGGCCACTGTCTGCTCTCACAATGGCATTAAAGTCTCAACTGTTCCTCATGGTGTCCAGTCTATCAAGTGGAATGTCTTACACTCATCAACTGCCAGATGGTATATAATGTACAGAGTATTATATACAACTTGTGTGTGTGCCATCTGCTTGGTGCCATCACACAAATTAACTAATGTTATACTAGCTCAAAGAGGTGGGGATGGAAGACACTTGATTGCTTTAATATATTAGGCTGGTTGATTTCATGGTGGTTGTTATTATCAGGGACTATGAGGATAAGATGCAACAGAAAGGTGAACCATCAAGACATTTATTCAAAGGTAAGAGTGAGTTTGTTCATGACACATATGTAATTAGGAGTGGTAAATATGAATGATAAACTAGAAATAGAGCACCCAAGTATATTTTTGCCATGGTACTGAACATAAAGATCAAGTATAATAAAGTAAACAAAGATTAATGAGCATGGTGAAAATTCATCCTAGTGTATCCAGAATGTCACAAATTAAAGCCAGTGAGGCAGGCAGTTGGGAGAGAAACTGAGAGAAGATAGAGAAGGGGGGAGAAGAAATAGAATTTATTGATGCTGTGACAGCACATGCTCAGAGAAGGGAAGCTGAACTACTTTTTGTAGATAGTTATAAGGTTCAGGTAAAGGTGGGAATGGAAATTGTTGTGGAGCTTTTGCTTTTGTTGCATATCTACAAACTAGAGTGAGTTTAACAAATAATGGTGATTCCTACAGGATAGCCAGGTGTACTACTGTAAAATACTTAGGAAACTTCAAGAAAGTAAGATTGATTCTAGAGTAAGTGGGTGAGATACGGAGAATCTAGAAATGATGATAGGTAATTTTTAGCTTAGTATTCTTTCACAGAATATTAATGGCCTGTTAGACAATAAGAAAGTGTATAAGCTGCTGGCATATAGCTGGCATATATTTATAAAGCAAATGTGAACATAGTTATGTTACAAGAGATGAACATAAGTCTAGAAGAGCATGGTACATAATAAGAAAACAAGGATGAAGGACATTTCTGCAAGCACAGAGAGAAAAAAGGGGCAATGATCTTGATAAAGATAAACAGTGGGATAATAACAGAAGAGGAACAGATGGACCTTATGGGAAGATGGACAAATGGTTACTTTTGTAAGTGTATACCTTTTGCCTAGACTCAGTTTAGTAAATATTGTAGCCTTCCAAACTGGAATATTGATTATGACAGGAGAATGGAACATACTATGTGATACAGAGAATGCATCTGGTGGACCTGGAGCAATAAGGTTGACTAAACAATATATATATATATATATATATATATATATATATATATATATATATATATATATATATATATACACACACACACACCTTATATAGTCAAATCTTATATAATTAAATGGGAACATTTGGTCTCTCTGATGTAGCAAAATCCTGGGTGGTACAGCAGACAATACATTTTATTCAGGCAAATATGGAAACTGGGCAAGCCCAGACAGATGATACATATTGAAAGAACGCAGGCATCTTGAAACAAGATTTACGACACACACACACTTATTTCAGATCATGCTCCACTGCAGATAATTTTGTATGGAAGAGGCTGTGACACCCATGAACTAGCCCATTAATCAAGGAACCTCAATTCTCACCACTAACACTAGTGAGGGGAGTCCACATTGGGAAGGATAACAAATACACACAAAGTAAAGTACAATTTTCCTTAAGAGCACACAGAGATCACAGTCAGTCTGGGGCTGGTTTCTCCCTTTCTCTCCAGATCCCCAATAGGACTCCCCACTGGCACAGCTAGAGAGTACAGATCTCAGCATAGTGCTCAAGCTAAAACCTCTAGCATCCTCTCTGTCCAACCAGTGCTTCATGTCCCTGCCAAGTAGCTGACACATACACACACTCTAAGATATGAGTTCTATACAAACACACAGACAAACCTGGGGAAGGCTGGCACAGGTTCTCCAGCTATGCCCCTTCCTGCCAGTCTATAAGGTAGTACCAGCTGCCACCAACCACTATCAGCTACCAATAAGGCCCTTACCAAAGGGTGTCCAATTATTAATGTGCAATATTATTATCCAGTTAGTAAGTGTGACCAGAACTTTTAAGGCTTATTGAAGTAGCTTTGTACAGTATCACTATATACATGCAATGTACTCTAGAACTTAAATTATCTCTACACAAAACAGCCACAGTTGAACAGTTTAAAAATATTTAATAATAAATAATAAAAAAAGACAATACTTCTTACTACACAGTGCTAGTCAAGAGTTCACACATCACAGGAAAATGCTTAAATAATACTGATGAATAATTCTGACATAAATATAGAAAATGGCTACACTAAAATTATTATTTTCTATCTTTTCCTAAGAGGAATCTCAGTTCTAAATAAACGTACATACACAGCAAAAGCAGAGTAGTGGTGAGTTGCTGTCAGCTTTAGACAAAATCTAAAATGCACTCTCTCTCTCTGAGACTGTCTTTTAAATTGATAATACATCACTGCTGACTCATTTTAGATTACAGCATTATTTTCTGGTTCCCAGGCTAACAGAAACTCAGAGTTTAACATATCTTTTTTTCTTGCACCTGGTCAGGAAACCACAGAAATTAAAGACATTATATATATATATATATATATATATATATATATATATATATATATATATATATATATATATATATATATATATATATATATATATATATAACATCTAGCAATTAACTCTGGTCTCAAAACAATAGAAAGAATCTGCTAGTCCAGACATCATGGCTCCGAGGTGGAGATCAGTCATACAATGCTTGCTTATCAGCTTTCTTCCAGCAAAGTGCACTGTTATTGCATTTTTGACTTTCATCGTTTAACACAATTTTCTTACATTTAAGAGAACAAGCCTGTGGCTTATATTAATATTTACAAATGACAGAACTATTTACAAAATTCTATCTAGCTAAGCTGGCAGCCTTCACAGAGGCATATATGGACCTTGAAACATTGGCACTTCCCAATACATTTACTTAAAAGTTGCACCTTTTTCAGAATATTTTGATGCACAACTGTATGCTTTTATGAACTACACACTTAACAGGTGCTTCTGAGAGTACACTGAGAAATTTGTAAAAGAAAAATAAGGGACTTAGTGATCCACAAAGCTAGAAACATTTGGGAAATATGTTATAGGACCTACCTAGCAAGAGTGGAAAGAATAGAACACTTGCATAATAATATATGTGTGAATCAAGTGGGCACAGTGCAGGAACAGTCACACCAGGTGAAAAATATTTTATTGGATCAGTTAGACATTTTGAATATCTGTATAGCTGTAACTATGAGAGAAACATTTTTAAAACAAGTGTTAAATCTGATTTGTTCTTCATTTAAAGACTAAGACAACTAAGGATAGAATGAAGAATTACACAAACAAAGGATGAGACCACACATAGGGAAGTTATACTTTGCCATTCTTTATAAATCTGATATGGTCACAAAAAATGTGTAAGAAAAGATAGATAATTGTTTGAAAAGACTAAATGTACCAAAGTTAGAAGGCTTTGAAAGAGATTGACTAACAGCACCTATAAGGGTGCAGGAAATAAAGGAGGCAGTTAAGGCACACGGCTCTCAGAAAACTCCTGGCCTAGATGTCACACCAATTGATGTATGGAAACAAAAAGTAGATCAGCTGAGTTTAATCTGGTATAAATCATTCAGTAAAATACTATATGGTGGAGTAATCTCTGCGTCCTGGCAAAAAAAAAAAAAAAAACAGCAGTGGTAATAATTCCTAATGAAACAAATGATCAGACTAATCCAGGTTCTAATATGACTGTATAAATTATTAGACATAAAAAAGAAATTATGGAAGATGGAGTCTGTCCTAATTTTAAAATATAATACATTAATCCCAAGGGGATTGAACAGGGAATGTCATTGGAAATGTTTCCTTTAACAGAACAATGGGGTTAACAAAGTTAATTGAACAATTACTTTTAAATTGCAGCATATAAGGGTGAGACTAGAGAGAAAAAACATTCTCTGTAAAGGCTGAAAAGTCAAAGCGCTAGAGGAGTCATATAGGTGTATTGCTTGGAGGAGGAGTCATATAGGTGTGTTGCTTGGAGTCTATATAACAAAATTTTACTGTGTGATGCTGTGTTTGCTTTGAAAACTTTGGAAGGACAGTTTATTGTGTGTACCAGCAATTTTAAAGGAGCCATTTAAGGTGCAGAGACTGTGATTACATTGGACATTTGTTTTTTATTAAACATCCAGAAAGGTAATCGCTGGCTTTTTCTTTTTGTGGTGAACTTCTATTTTAGCTTTTGTGGTGAAGTATTAAGCATAACCATAAAGGCTTCCTGGCAATTCTGGCTAAAAGACTCATTATGATGTTCAGGAGAATTATAGATCATAATTAGTGTGGATGGATTCATAGAAGGGAGGCAAGTATTCAATATCATCATTAGGACTCTAATAATTCAAAATTTTCTGAGAGGAGTGACAATCCTTTGCTGCAAATGCACTTAGATCCTGAGAAAGCATTCAGTCAATTTAGCTGGATGCTTCTAGAGAATGTACTAAGAAATCTAGGCTTCCCATTGCAATGGATAAACGTGTGTGTGATATCTAGTGAGTTTCATGGCTGTGATAACATGTAACCGTATGTTATTAACACCAGTTGAGTTTCTCAAAAGGACCAGGCAGAAATGCACTCTCTCAGTATTTGTTTTTCATCCTTTGTCTATGACTTCTACCAAGAGATATTTGGCACGGCCAGATATCAGGGATTCGTCTCAAGAAAAGGTAGCTATCTATATAGACCATGTGATTCAATACTTAGATGAACAAGAAAAGAATGTACATTAACTTTTTTCTACAGCTGGAACTTTGTGAAAAATTGTCAGGTTACACAATTAATGAGGTAAAAGCAAAAGCAATTATTACAAACTACGTACCTACATACTAATTTGTACAAATTATCCATTCCTTTTGGGGCATGACACTATGACATATTTGCAGATCTATCCAAAAAAAATGATACAGACAGGGCAGCCCTAAAAATGAAGGAAGATGTTACAATAAAAACTAAAATAAAGGTACAAAAATGGAGTATGTTATTTATGGATGAGATCAGTAAAATAACAAGCAGTAAGAATGTTCTTAGTTCTCTTATATTGTAGCTCAAAGAGTGGGGATGGAATAAATTTGATTGCTTTAATATATTATGCTGGCTGATTTCACAGTGGCAGACATTATCAGAAACTATGAGGATAACATGCAACAGAAAGGATCACCATCAAGACATTTATTCAAAGGTAAGGGTGAGTTCACTCATGACACATCAAAAATTAGGAGTGATAAATCTGAATAATAACTAGAAATAGAGCACCCGGATATATTTTTGTCATGGTAATAAACACAAAGCTCAGGCATAGTGACAGAAGTCTATGTTCACATCACTGTGGCTTATTTTTATCAACTGGAAGAGACAATGAGGCTAAAATTAAAGAACAAACAGAAGAATATCCTTTGGGAGGGGAAAACAGAAATGGTGCAAGAAAAGTTGGTTCTGCTAAGAAAGTAAAAGTGTATGGGATTTGTAGAACTGTAGAGCTACTTTAGAGCCATCCAGCTTAGACTACTATGTCTAACATAAAATCAGGAGTATGACTCTAAATGCAAGAGTATAATATTTACTTAAGCCAGAGGACAAGGCAGGGGCAATCCCAAAGGCATATGGGAAGTAATAGAACATACTGAGGGACTTGACTACCCACAGTTTTATATTAGTTCCTCCATTAAAGTGACCATGTTTTTAAGCAGATTAAAGGATTGGAAGATTTGTTCCCCCCAATAGGATGTTTAACTTGTCAGGAGAGCAATAGACAAAGAGCGGGAGCATCAAGTTACATACCTCTCAACTGTCCAGATTTTCACATAATGTCCAGATTTTTGCCTCATATTTTTTGGTCTGTACCTCATAAAATGTGTGATTTGCTAGCAAAGTTCTGATATGATCTGAGGATTGAAGCCACTAAATAATGGCATACATTTGAGTTTTAGTCTTCAAATCCTTCAGAAAATGTATGTTAACATAAACCCTGTTACTCTAGCAACTTTCTAAGTTTATAAGAGAAATATTTAAAATATGTCCCTATTTTTGTGCTTTTGTCCCCCCATATTGCCAGGCTTTGTCCAAATTTCTTGCACTAAGAGGCTGAGAGGTATGATCAAGTAGTTGGAAGTGTATACATACAGATTTACTGATATGAGGACAACTTATATCTGGATATATACAAAAGACATGGGAAGAAGTCAGGGAATCATATCATATGTGGGGAAATGAGCAATCGGACTTCATGGGACTAATTTAATTTAAGGAATTATAAAAAATATTGCTCCCTTCCTGGAGAAGCCCTATTTAGTGCAGCTGATTATGGAAGCCAGTATAATAGATACAGTAAAGCAGAGCATTATCAGTAGAAGCTGTAGGTCATTAATATATTTGAAAGGTTCTTATCAAAACAAAATGCATGAAAGCTGGGAAAGTTGACTTAGGAGGCCCTTAGATACTCTGCACTGGATGAAAATATGTGTGACTTCCAAACACACTACTATGTACACAAAGTTTAGAATCATTGTTTAGTCATTTCTCCATCGTTGTTTCTATACACATGAGAAACGTAGCAAAAATGTTTCCACATGAAAGTAACGTGTACTAGGGATTTACTGATGCTCATTTAGGCATTTGGAAAAACATCTTTTAGGACTGTGAGAATCTCTCCCAAGTAAAAAAAAAAAGATTTAGGCGACATAATGGAAGAAATAAATTGTGAAACGAATGTTTTAACTCGAGAGTTATTCTTATTTGGTTGGGATGAGTTAGGAAATCCAGGTGGTCAAAATGGTAATTACTAGGAAATAGTAAAAAAAAAAAAAAGAAAAGTTAAGTGCAGAGAAGGCAGAAGATATAATGGTAGGGATAAAAGAACAAAAAATCAGACCAGCATTTCTCCAACCTTTTAACAATTTCTGTGACCTCTTCTATTAAACTTTACCATCTATCCACTCCCTCATCTCTCAGACCAGATATTTCCTTTGCTAAGACTTGGCATCATCCATTTCACCCAGTCCTCTTACTGACTGATCTTTAATGGACCTACAGATATTCCTAAAATATTTTTCTATCTCTCTAGGCTGTCTCACCTGCATCCTAACAGAATAGATATCTGACTATATGCTAACAAGTAAACCTAAACTACGCAGTCACCAGAGCCTAAAAACAAAGTGTTATTTCAAAATAACATATTAAAAGTATATTAATAAAATATCAAAAGCATGCAGTTGCATTGAGTCTATGCGAGCTTTCTATTATATAAATAAAGATGTTATAATAATTTAAAATAAGAACTAAACACAGAAAGCAGCCAGTCACATTATCAATGCTTAGTTATATGCGGATGGCTCTGTGTAAGAGAAACACAGGCCTTTATTAGTTTCATGAGATGCTACGAGGTGTATGTGATACACCACATTAAAATGTTGAAAACTGCATCTTATGTCTTGCATCTCCCATTATGCAAATTGTGTTATGGGTAACTAGTTTTACCTAATCATGTATTACAGTTATGGATTTGATAAATCATAACTTAGCCTCATTATTTAATTATTTAACTGTACATCATTACTTAAAAAGGTAGTATGATTTTTTTTTGTTTATTATGACATTCAGCCTGTTCAACTGTGTTTATGTTCTATTCTATGAATGTGCGATTATAAGGTTTTTGAAATAAATTAATGGGTAGGCATTTGTGGAGACAGAAAAAGCTATATGAGGTCATCTGTTCTTTTTAGATTGTAATTATGTGATGGAAAAACATGCAAAAAGTAGAAGAAAATAGTTGATGTATGAGCAAATGAAAGTACCCTTGAATGGCTTGTTAATGAAGAATGGAGCATTCAGTACCAATCATGAAATCAAGATTATGGTAACAAGTGAGGAAGGAGAAGTGGACAATGAAATATGGCATTAGATGTGAAACCCTGTATAAGAAGTTCAATTATCAGTGGTTCTGTCAATCAGCAAAACAACTTAAAGAAAGTTGGGGTACAAAACAGAGAGTACAATTCTCAATTATTGAATAGATTGAGGTCTTTAAAAGAGTGATAAAATTGAGGTTGGTACTAGTGTTCTGGGACCAAAGTATGAGGTCAAACTTTGTATAGAGCACCTATGCAGCTGTGCCAGACTTGCAGTATTGGCGAAGGCCACTGCTAGAAATAAAAGGAAGCGAGGTGGGCTCTTCTTCAAACCACAAAAAGAAAAAGTTATCAAACAGTCTTCACCACCACAATAGGCTAGTAATTTGCCTCAGCCACTGGTGAGTGACTATGCTGTGGCCATTTGTTGTACCTCAGACCACCCATCTTTTACCCTAGATCCCTCTGGTGTATCATCTACAGCCACTATGGATGGGGGTTAACCATGTCTTCTGTGGCTGTTGGTGTCCCCTCAGTGGACAAGGGAGATCCACTTTTGCTGGTCTTAAGACAGTGAACAAAGAAGCCTTCCCTGTTCTGTCAGAACATTGTGCTCATCTCTGGGCAAGCTGCTGTTGTCATTTTTAGCACTGTTGGCTTCATTTTTTTTCTGTCAAAAAGAAACAGAAAGCTAAACACGTATCTACTCCTCCTCAAATTTCTTTAGACAGGAGTAGTTTACTGGGCTAAGGGTTTCATTTAGACTTTCAATCTTTTTTATTTATTTTTGATAAAAGAAAAAAAGGAAGCCTCTTTCCTGAAGAATCTGAATCCCAACAGAAAAATAAAGGAACAGATACAGGTATTCTCAGTCTCTGATTCTCCCTTTTGGTCTCCTTTCTTTGAGACTATTTCCAGAATGTCTCAGTATTTACAGTGGGAGTACATTGAGGTTTCTCAGTCTTCCAGACTCAGGACCGGTGCTAGCATTTTGGGGGTCAGTTTCAAGTTGGGGGCCCTACCCAGTAGAATACAAAAAGTGTGACCATATTGCCATCATGCTCCCTTCCCTATAAAGCTCATGCAGCACCAGTTAACAATCATTGTGTAATGTTACTACATTCAGACCATTAAAAAGACTTGTACTGTCAGGGTACACACTGACTGGTATTTAGTACCAATGTTGTATTATGGCAAGCCCCTGTACCACAGCAAGGTAGCAACTCATAATGGTACACACACACACTGACTGGGACTGCGCAGTTGTGCAGCTGTTAACACTGTCGCCCCTGCACAAGAGGTTCTCTGATTCGATTCTCAGCTGGGGTGCATTCTGTGTAGAGTTTGCATGTCCTCCCTGCATTCACATGGGTTTCCTCCCACATTCCAAAGACATGCTTCTGCAACATGTCTCCCTGGGCCTCGGCTGAAAATTGGCTCTGTCCTAATCAGACTTTCCCAGAAAACAAATGTTAAATAAATAAAATTTAGTACCAATAAATTATGACAAGCCCCTGTACTACAGCAAGGTAGCTAAACACAGAGGTTCACACACTGACTGGCATTTAGTACCAATGTTACATTACAAGCCCCTGTATTACTGCAAGATAGCCACTCACAGATGTACACACACACACACACACACACACACACACACACACACACACACACACACACACACACACACACACATGCACACACACTGACTGGCATTTAGTAGTAATGTTGTTACATTATGGCAAGCCTCTGTACTGCATCAAGGTAGCCAGTCCCATAGAGGTACACAAAAACACCCACACAGGCTCTCTCACACAGGACAGAGACACAAGACACAGTGAATGCAACAACGAACCACAAGCGTCCGACAAAGGACAAAAAATAACATCAACACAACACTCCACAGCACAGCTTCCAAAAATAACAGCAGGCATGGTAAATTTTCCATCATTTATTCTTCTCTGGTACCTCTGCTTTTCACCTTCGAAGGATATTAACTCCACAAAAACCCCACCTTATATACCATTCAAACACACTTAATAAAACAATAAATTCATTATCCAATAAATTCATTCTCCAATAAATATATTTTTTCCATAAACTGCAGTACTGAGTACTCAAAAAGAATTATTTTGTTTAAAACATCATTTTAAAACATTCAAATTTAGAGACTCATAGAAACATTATAAACAATTAATCAAATGTAAACAACATTTACCTTATTAAATGTTTTTAACATTTAAGCATTTAAATGATCTTATACTTTAAACAATTTTAACACTAAATGCATAATGCCTATCTAACTGAAGTGAGTTATTTTATAAGAATCAAAAAGGAGAAACACACACATAGCTGGTAAAAAAGAACTATTTATTCCTGGTATTAAATATTTGTTGAAGGCCAAGAAATATGCTAGTTGCTATACTAAGGGGGCAGTTTATCTTGCCTATTGCATAGTATGCTGGGCATACTACATAGGCAAGACAGAACGATGCCTTAGGCAACGTATATATGAACATACGAGGACTGTAAACAATAAGAACGAGCATAATGCGTTATACAGGCATAAGTTAGTACGCCATCAAGCAGAATTTAAGTTTTGGGTGCTGGAAGAAGTAATACCCAATGTGAGGTGATTGGGAAATTAAATTAGAGTTTTGTGAGTTGATTTGACAACTTAGGCTGGATGCTGTCCACAATCCTGGCCTCAATGACCATTTATCCATTACCCCGGTTCTCAAATTGAAAGCAGCAGACCCAAAAAGGGTAGAGATAATTCATTGAGTTATTATATTATTATTTTATTTAACTTTTGTATGTATGTTTTACTGGTACCATACATATTTTTAAATGCACATATATGTATGTATTATTAATATGTTTTAATTATTCTCAACATAGCGTTTACTGTTGCAATCTATGCATATTTATACGTAGTATTTTAAGTTGTGTATATATACTAAATTATAGGGAACTTGAGCTTTAAAAATTGATGACTAGTTAATTAGCTTGTTATATAAACAACCAATGAGCTGTGTTTCTCAAGATGGAGAGGTATATTTAAATGATTTTAAGCTCTTTTTGTATTGATTCTGATGAAGTTTCTGGCTATGAGATGAAAGCTCTTAATCATTGAACTGTATCATATTCTGTTAATAAACTTCAAAGCGAATTGCTGTGGAATGAATTTCCTAAGTTGTGATTACATTGGGGACAGCCTCTATTGGAAGACAGCCTAGTTTTGTTATAGTGGTATTTTATAAGATTAAATTACTACCAATATTCATACCACATGGTGTATTAGCATTCATTAAAATAATCAGTACATTCTGCAGTACTCTCATAGTCCCCCCCCCCCAAATTCTCAGCACAGTTCTAGAGCAGGTAAAAAAAATAAAAAAAATTTTAAAAAGACAAGGACGTAGCATTAGGGATTTATAACACTGGGCTTATGAACTAATAAAGAATAATAGATTTTCCAGTAGCATGCATTGTGTGAATCCACATTTTTGATGAGTAAAAACACAGATCAAACATCTAAACATTGTACAATATTCTCACAGCCCCTACCCCTCTCCTAACCTGTAAATCTGGATGAAGTGAAAGCAAAATAAAAACACAAAGGCATAACATTAAAAAAAATGTGTTTATGAGTAAACAAAGATGCTGGAATAACAGATTTTACAGTAAAATGCATTGCGTAACCCCACATGTTTTAATGAAAAGAGGCAAATACCAGGCAAACATCTGAATATTGCGCAACATTCTCACAGCCTATAAACCCCCTACCAACCTGTCAGCATAATAACTCCAGACAAAGCAAAAAACAATCATAGATCAAAGGCGTACCATCAGGGATAGTTGTAAACATTGCTGGCAAACACAATATTAGTATAACAGGGTTTGCATTAGTATATATTAAAACAACAGCTGTACATTCTGCAACATTCTCGCAGCCACTATCCCCCCCCCCCACTACCAATATTTCAGCACAATTGTACACAAAATAAAAATGCATTAATGAATATTCTTATGTAAGACTAACTAAAAAACTACTTCAGATCTGAACACTAATTACAAACAAGCCTTCCTTCCTCAATTGCTTAGCAGAAGAATTCTGGCCAAAGGTAAAATAAAACTGTTGCAACCGCAAGCCCCCCCCCCCCCCAAAAAAAAAAATCATCTTAGCATAAGAACTCTGCAGTAAAAAAGCTATACAATCCTCTCCATAGGTTTCTTTACCACCCCCCAGCAAAAAATAAAGTTAAAAATAAACCCAGCAACTTACCTTTTCTACAGTTGATACAAGGCTGGTATTAATCCTCTTCTTACTTCTCCTACACAAAGACCAGACCAGTTCAGCCCCCTTAAAATTTCCTTCAAAAAGATCTTTTAGAAATTGCCCTTACAAAGGCAGTTAAAATACAGCTGCTTTACTGGTCCCGCAGTCTTTCCAGAAAAACTTGCATTCTCCATCCATCCTCACACCACACCTCTCAACCTCTTAGTGTGAAAAATCAGGACAAAGCCAAAAATAATGGGGGTACAAAGGCTTAAAAATAGGGACACTTTTTAAATATTCCTCATATAAAGTTACAAACTTGCTTTCAGGCTTTGCTTTAGCCGGCATTTTCTTAAGGATATAAAGTCTGAAACGTAAATGTCTGCCATTATTTAGTGAAGAAAACCACAAATTTTATGAAGAACAAACTAAAAATATTTAGCAAAAATGTGGACATTATTAAAAAAAAACGGGCAGTTCAGAGATATGCCTAACGCCGTTAATCCATAGAACAGACCCAACAGACCACAGATTACAGCAAAGTCAATCAGAAAACTGGAACTTGTGTCTTTGACTGCTGCAGCCATTCAGGTCCCTAGCTTCGCTAAAGCGGACCTGATTGAGTGCAGCTTTCAAGTGAAACAAGGAGCCTGATTGGCTGCAGCAGTCAAGGAAGCAAGTTCTTTAAAAAAAAAAAACGGAATCGCACGACGATGCTAAATGAACGAGGCAAGGAGCAGAACAGATAGAGAAACCCGCTGCTGCTTAATGTGGGGGCTCTCACGTGCGGGGAGAGATTCGGGGGCTCACTGTGACCATGGGTTTGGTGGGTGCCTAACGTCGGTTATGCTTTCAGAAAAAGTTATGAGCTGTTACAGAAAGAATTTCCTAAACCTTCACCAATTTCTCCAGTTCTGTCAGCTTTGGAGGGTGTGTGTGTGTGTGTGTGTGTGTGTGTGTGTGTCACAGCCTGTAATTTTCCTGTTAGCCAGCCTGCTACTCCAAAAACGCAGATAAAATTTGTATTCATACAGTTCCTCAGTCTTTTTAAGTTTTCATATGCTCATCCCTAACCTGACTCAACAGGTATAGCTTTACTTATTCCTACTGATGCTAAATAGTTTCCTATGCTACTCTTTCTGATAAGGTTAGGATGATTATTGATAGGTGCAGGAAAACAGTGTATGCTTCTGCAATGTTGATTTTCAGAATTTTGAATTGTCAGGCTCACATGTTAATGTTATTCTGACTAATGTATGAGGAATGTTTGATTTGCAGCATCTTCCTTTGCTTCAAAGTCTGCTTTAAATTATTTAGTTTCTTCTTTCGTACTTGTCACTGCTCTCTGTTTACAGTGTGTCTATGACTCAGCTGATAATTCTTCTAGGGTTATAGTCCCTGGTAATGTTTTAAGGAGGTTTGCCTAGCTTCATTCTCAGAACCTCCCAAAAAGATGTAAATGCTGAGATTTTATTTTCTCCTTTGGATAGAGATTCAAATTTTGGTTCCTTTGCTGAAGAGGTGAGCAAAAAAGTGTGAGGAAATGAGTAAGTTAAATTAGGAAATTTCTAAGATTTTTCTACCTGCCTTTTTTTATCCAATTTTGGCAAAATGGCAAGAGTTTTCCAAAAAGAATTCAGGAACTCACAACACCAAGGACAGTTCACCTAATTAGTTTGACTATTTAAGAGACCTTGTTCCCTCCTCCCATCCTGTCAGTCCCTTTTTCCTTCAAGAAAGTCTGAATCTCCACTTTCTTTCTTGGGTAACAGATAGTTTCAGACAAAATGGGTCCTGAAGTGATTCATCTAAGTTATAGATGCAGTGAAAGGATATTCCTCCATGACAGGGGGTTATTTGTTATCCACAAGACCAGACCAAACTCTTTCATTTCCACCTGTCCTTCTTTACATGCTTTTCTAGGGAGAGATAGAACCTGGTCCCCCTTCACAAGTTTGGAAAGGTTTTAATTCAAAGATGTTTTAGTGACAAAGAAAGAAGATGACTGAAGCCCAGTTCTGGATATTTCTTTCTTATACCTGTTTGTGATAGTGCCTACTTGAAAATGATGTCACTTCATATCCAGCTTCCTCTTCTTCCTTATTCACGTTTCCTGGTTATAGTACATTTAAAAAATGTTCATCATCACATTTGTTTTCATTCAGACTTCAAGCATTCCTTAAGGTTTTGTGTGTCTGCATCACATTATCAGTTCACTGCCTTACACTGGATTTTCACTACACCCAGAGTGTTCACAAAGTGTCATGGTCTAGTTATTGCTCATTGCAGGCTGTAGGGTATCCATTATCTTTTTATATATGTAAATGACTTGCTTATCTTTGCAGAGTCTTTTTTCAAAGTGTGAAGAATCTCTCACTTGGGTGAGGATCTCTTACACAAGCTGACATTCCAAGAGAACATTCAAAAGTCCTTTTGATGCCTTCGCACAGGATTATGTTCCTGTGGTGTCAGCTGGACACCAGTTCAAAGTGTGTTTCTTCACAAGAACTTTTAGATTCATATGTTTCTGTGGTTTGCCACAGAGTTTGGTTACTGTGAGAGAATACCTCATGACTTTGGGTCTCATAGCATGTATGATTCATCCTGTCAAGACTCTGCATGTGAAAGGTACAATGGTATCTAAAGTCTCTTAGGTCCCAGCATCAACATCCCTTGTCTTTTCATTTCCCAGTGCTGTGGTTTGCCAGCATAGAAATTACTTGATGGAGACAGCAAATATCCCTAAGTGTGGGTCTCCCCTTCTCCATCCCTGTTCGAAAGCAGTCAGTCTTCACCTATGCCTTGGACTTTCCTTGACAAGCAATTTCAGGAGGGATAATACTGCAAGGTGTGTGGACACCTAGGACAAACACAAAAGCATAAATGTAAAAGAGATGCTTATGCTGATTAAGGCACTGAGTTCTCTGAATCATCTTCGGCCCCCAGGACTTCTTCAGGTTATTTCAGACAATACTGCAGTCATGTGGTATATCTACAAGTGTGTGTGTGTGTGTGTGGGGGGGGGGGGCAGGTCACATTCCTTTGCAGACTATTCATGTTAGCTTGGGATATAGCTTCACAGTACAATCTCACTCTACAGGTATCCTTCATTCCAACACAGCAATATTGTGCATCAGACAACCTGAATAGGACTTACATATGCAAACTAATTTGGGAAGTTTCCAAGATTTGATCCATTTGTGGCGATTGTATCTAGTAGACCTATTTGCCTCCTCCCTAAATAATCAGCTGGCAAGATTCTGCTCCAGGACATAATGCAAGAAGGCCTGGAAGACAGATGACTTTACATTTACTTGGACAGGAATGTTTCCTGTATGCTTTCCCACCCTTTTCCCTCTTTCCACTGATAGAGTACTTCTAAAAATTCAGAAGGAATTCCCCAAGGTCATTGCGGTGGATCACTTTCTGGCTGAGGCAACAGTAGTTATTCCTTCTTTCGGAAATGACCAGAGGAAATTACCATAAACTTTCTCACAGAATGGATATACTCACACAAGATCAGGGATGCTTGATACACCCCAACTCCAATCAGCTTCAACAGACTGGCTGAATGATAGGTTCTTAATTCCCTTTAGACACCTGTTTACTGAGAACATGCAGCAGATACTACTGGAGGCAAGACAGTCTGCTACTAGAAAACCATATATTAGCAAATGGTAAATATTTTCTTGTAGATGTCAACAACATAACCATGACCCATTTGGGGCTAGTTGTTTTCTGGTTTCACAATATTTGTGTGGGTTACTTTCCTATGGCCTTTCTTACTCCTCCATCAAAGTTCGTTTACTTGCAATTTCAGCATGTCTGCCAATGGATTTTCATCTTTCAAGGCAGTTGCATGGCAAAATGTTTTGAAAAGGGTGAGTGGGTGGATTGGCGGACTATAAGGAATCCCTGCAGGATGCACTGACAGAGTTGCTGAGTGGGCGGGTTGGTGTCACAAGGCAGATGATTTTTCTGAGCTATGATACAGAATCAGAATTGCCTAGACATGGTAAGGCCTTGATATGTCTAACTATGGTGGCTGCCAAAAAAAAATCAATTACTAGAAAATGGAAATCAATATCTAAACCAACTATATTAGAAGTAGTGTATATAGTAACAGAGATAAAACAACTGGAATTGAGATCTTTAGGAAAGGGTAGGAGCAAACTACATTGGAAAAAATGTGCAATGTGGGAAGAATACATACAGGGGAGGAATGAGGTTTAAAAAAAGGCAGAACTTAAATGAGCTTTGTATTATTTGACTGAAAATAATTGGGTAGAGTATAAGTGATGTATAATGTTTACAACTGTAAGTGTGTCAGTATGGTTTGTGTTGAAAAATGCTTGTAATTGGGGTTGTATTTATGTGGTTTGTTTTCATTTATTGCTTATGTCATAATTGAGGGTTTAATAAAGATGTTTCTTGTTTAAAAAAAGGGGCAGTATTTGAATAATGTATGTAATCTTACTTAGGTTATATGATATATAACAATATATGTATGAAGTACAATGTTTATTAATATTAATTTGTTTATACAGTTTGATTACTTTTATATAAATTTAAAATTGCCTATGTCACTAGTAATAATTCAATAAAGGTGTATTTAAAAAATGTTTTGAAAGGGTTCTTGTTTTTAGGATCTTAGTTTGGTATTAGAGTAACTAACACTTGCTCCATTTAAACTAGCTAATCTGGCTGCCTTGAGGTGCTTAACATAGAAAACAGTTTTATTGATTGCCCTGATATTTGCATGATGAATATCTGAGTTGCAAATTCTCAGGGTGAGTCAACCCTATCTCATTTTCCACAGAAACAGGGTTTCTTCGAGAACTAATCTGTCTTTCATGCCTAAAGTGGCATTTGTGTTTATTTTAAGCCAAACTAGCACAATCCATGCCTTGAATGTCCACTGACAACTCGCATACTATATTTGCAGAATTAAATCTTTCAGATATTTGGATCTATTGTTCATTTCTTATGAAGGTAAGAAGATGGGACTACCGATATCAATACAAACTATTTCCAAATGGCTGTATAAGGCCATTATCTTTTGTTATACTCACCACAACAACATTATTTCAGGCAGGGTCAATGTCCCCTCTACCAGAGCATTGGCTTCAACTATGGTTTTTGGAAAGGGTTAAATTCTAGAAGTATTCTAGAACCAGCAACTCAGTACTCTATATATACTTTTATGTGGCATTACTGGCTTGATTCCTTCTCTAGGTCTAGATCAGGCTTTGCTAAGACCATTTTCCTGAGGCTCCTGGACCCTTCCCCTTCTACCTTCTAAAATGTGTAAGCTGTGGTAATTTACCTATATGTTGTATCTTTCAGCTTTTCCCAGTTAGGGGTCGCTACAGTGGAACTCCGGTCCGCTAATGATTGGCAGTAGATTTTTACGTACCGACTTGCCAGGCCTGATGCACAACCTTCAACAAAGGTACGCCCATTCACGCATGTCTCCACACAGAAGATGCTTTAGCTGAGAATCGAACAGGACAACATCTTACTGTGAGGCGACAATGCTACCGCAGCACCACCACCGCATGGTAATTTACCTATATAGCTTAGGCTAATGTGGCAATGCTCAATATGAAGAATATAGTGCAGTTATGTAAGTAATCTTATCATAACAGTAGATGCTCAAATGATTGCTGCTGCAGTAGGTGCTTTCTCCCTCCATTGCCCTCGTTTTTTGGTGTGTTGTTTATAGCAAGGTGTGGACTTGTATTTTTTGTTATTCCTAGCATTGTTCTTTTGGGGGTCCTTCTCCCTCTCCCTCTTTCTATTGGCATGAAAGCTCTGAAGGGCTTGACATCCAAACCTGTCTTTTTAGTCAGCTCAGCTTGAGATGACTAATGGCTGAGGTACATGGAAGGTGCCCTGAAGCTTTGGAAGCTGGCCAGCTCTTATATCTTATGTTGTTGTTGTATAGTGTTGGCTACTGCAGCAGTTATCATTTCCACTTCTGCTGTTAAGGTAAGTTTACTTACACAACTGTACTATATCTGGTTAGAGTTCTAAACTGATTTCTTTCAGATAGAAAACTTCATTAAATGCAACATCAACAGACTGGTTTACAGGAACAGGTATTTCTAGCAGAGCTTACCCCTGTTCTGGAACACACTATCCATGTAAAACAAAACACATTCCTGTCCATGTTCATGTGCAAATTGGATCTAAGGATGGTTAATAGAATATTTACCTCTGGACTGCCTCTGTGCTACTAACGGACTGATGCAGCTCCAAAATGCCTTATGCCATGCATGGGTCCCTACACATTATCTATGGTATGATCCCAGTTATTCTCTCTAGGGGTAATGAGGAAAACAAAAGTGCACCAGTAGTGCTCATTCACCTTCTGGCAGATAAAGAGGCAGAGAGAGAGAGAGAGAGAGCACTCTAAGAAAGGAAAGTAAAGAAGAAGGTAGTGTGTACTGGGAGACAAGATAACTTCAAGCACAGCCCTAGTACCATTTCTGGTGTTCCATTATACAGAAAGACTAAACACAGGAAGGAAAGTCCTATGTATCAGATTTATAAGGCAAAGAAGCAAGAACAGGTAAATTAAATTTTGCAACTGATAATAAAGAATACTAGTATAGCTGCCTTTCTTGGCAGAAAAGTTAGCTGTTGAGACCCCAGTGCCTGGTGTCATAGTAAGGAGGCAATGCCTTCTGTCTTTTGACAAATAGACTCTGATGAAACATCTGCCTGACCTCCAAGTAACTGAAATAAACTTTAAAATGGCACAATGAGAAGGTGACAGCTTGAGCAGAAAAATGGAAAACACATTTAGTTATATAAGCAGCTGAATAAAAACTTTCTAACAGTATTTTGAATTACAAAATGAATTATTGTGCAGAGAAAATAAGGAAAGAAGTAGTTCATCATCTGTTAGTGCACAAACAATTCAAAAAAGGACCTAAAAATGAATAAGATTAATGCACTAACTGAGGCAAGACTTTACTTGCCATAAATAATGAGAGAAGCTGAAAACTTCTGTTTTAGATGTCCTGAATGTCACAGACCATCACCCAGGCTTTAAAAATACTTTGGTTCTAATGCCTATTATAAATGTGTCATTTGTATGTATTGGTATAATCCAGCAATTGTTTTTAATAGGTTTTAGCTATTTTGAACTGTGTAACTTAGTACCATACATTTATTCACCTATATCATGCTGATGTTAAATCCATTGCTTAGGAATTAGTGTTATTGTTTTCCAGAGTAGGGATACGTAAGGAAATGCAAAGGAGGAGAATGATACATCAACTGGGTCAACACTTTTAAAGACAAGCAATTAAAAACTTCACTGTACCATCTCCACACAGAACATTAAATTCCATGCTGAGAAATATCATTGAGGGAGATGGTAGAAAATGTTATGAGTTAATACCATATGACCTGCATGTCTCTAGGGAAGTGCCATGACTCTCGATAGGGTTTGATTCTTTTAAGTTGTTATATAGCATACGTCCTCTTGGGCTGTTAGATA
>NC_056741.1:1050048048-1050230548 GCF_019279795.1 Protopterus annectens | reverse complement strand
CCTGTGCCTCTATGATGGACAGAAACATGCATCAATTGACTCATGATGTGATACCTTTGACAGGTTGTGGATGGGAGGCCATCCTCCATCGAGCACCACTGTCAATCTGCCAGTGTGGGAACCCACTAGCTCTATGATTATGGATAGTGTCTATACTCACGATACCATAGTTGCCACACTCTTCTGTTCAATGCTACTACACTCTGACTGTCTGATATCTGTGGCCACAGTGGACTGGGTATGTGTGGAAATACTGACTGTGTGCAGGGACAATGGAGGAGGAAGTGGGGTGTCACCCCATGGGACAGATTCAGCCCCAACAACCCCACCTGTGCCTCACTATGGCCACCATCATCATCAGAGTTCAATAAGATACTGACATCAGGTTGTGAGGGGACTCACTCCAACCCCCATGGTCACCTCTGAGGAGGAAGACAACATAAGTACATTAATACCTGAACTATTATGTCTGGTGATCCCCCCCCCCCCACACACACACACACACATACAGGTGAGATGCCACAACTGCATTACACATGCCACATCGTATTTCTGATCCCATGCACAACACACAAGCAGACTACAACATACACAGACAAGACAGGCACTTTATAACATGCACTGCAGTTATGTCCCGTTAATGTTGCCACTACTATGCACCTATGAGATAAGCGATATGTCAGTGTATGTGATAGAACTACACCTAAAACACAGTGTACCCATCTTGACCATATTATTGCCCCCTGTATAGCAGACTGCATAGACCTTCACAAAATTAAGTGCAAATATGTTACAGCTCCTGCAAATACACTACTGTGATTACTGATTCAATGCACTTCAGTTAACCACTCCGAAACTGAACATACAAGTATTCTGGCTAAGCATATCAGTTGTGTCTACAGCAAAATGTCAGCCCTTAATATTCATGTGTGACATTCACAGATGGAGAGGAGCTGAATGACAGTACATCATGTGATATGCCAGCTGTGCCCACCATTACATGCTGTCACTATTGTTTAGGGATAAAAGAACAAAAAATCAGACCAGCATTTCTCCAACCTTTTAACAATTTCTGTAACCTCTTCTATTAAACATTACCATCTATCCACTCCCTCATCTCTCAGACCAGATATTTCCCTTGCTAAGACTTGGCATCATCCATCTCACCCAGTCCTCTTACTGACTGATCTTTAATGGACCTACAGATATTCCTAAAATATTTTTCAATGTTTATTAATATTAATTTGTTTATACAGTTTGATTACTTTTATATAAATGTAAAATTACCTATGTCACAAGTAATAATTCAATAAAGGTGTATTTAAAAAATGTTTTGAAAGGGTTCTTGTTTTTAGGATCTTAGTTTGGTATTAGAGTAACTAACACTTGCTCCATTTAAACTGGTTAATTTGGCTGCCTTGAGGTGCTTAACATGGAAAACAGTTTTATTGATTGCCCTGATATTTGCATGATGAATATCTGAGTTGCAAGTTCTTAGGGTGAGTCAACCCTATCTCATTTTCCACAGAAACAGGGTTTCTTCGAGAACTAATCTGTCTTTCATGCATAAAGTGGCATTTGTGTTTATTTTAAGCCAAACTAGCACACTCCATGCCTTCAATGTCCACTGACAACTCGTATACTATCTTTACAAAACTAAATCTTTCAGATCTTTGGATCTATTGTTCATTTCTTATGAAGGTAAGAAGATGGGACGACCGATATCAATACAGACTATTTCCAAATGGCTGTATAAGGCCATTATATTTTGTTATACTCACCACAACAAAATTATTTCAGGCAGGGTCAATGTCCCCTCTACCAGAGCATTGGCTTCAACTTTGGTTTTTGGAAAGGGTTAAATTCTAGAAGTATTCTAGAACCAGCAACTCGATAATCTATATATACTTGTATGTGGCATTACAGGCTTGATTCCTTCTCTAGGTCTAGAACAGGCTTTGCTAAGACCATTTTCCTGAGGCTCCTGGACTCTTCCCCTTCTACCTTCTAAAATGTGTAAGCTGTGGTAATTTACCTATATAGCTTAGGCTAATACGGCAATGCTCAATATGAAGAATATAGTGCAGTTATGTAAGGAATCTTATCATAACAGTAGATGCTCAAATGATTGCTGCTGCAGTAGGTGCTTTCTCCCTCCATTGCCCTCGTTTTTTGGTGTGTTGTTTATACCAAGGTGTGGACTTGTATTTTTTGTTATTCCTAGCATTGTTCTTTTGGGGGTCTTTCTCCCTCTCCCTCTTTCTATTGGCATGAAAGCTCTAAAGGGCTTGACATCCAAACAAGTCTTTTTAGTCATCTCAGCTTGAGATGACTAATGGCTTAGGTACATGGAAGGTGCCCTGAAGCTTTGGAAGCTGGCTAGCTGTTATATCTTATGTTGTTGTTGTATAGTGTTGGCTACTGCAGCAGTTATCATTTCCACTTCTGCTGTTAAGGTAAGTTTACTTACACAACTGTACTATATCTGGTTAGAGTTCTAAACTGATTTCTTTCAGATAGAAAACTTCATTAAATGCAACATCAACAGACTGGTTTGGAGGAACAGGTATTTCTAGCAGAGGTTACCCCTGCTCTGGAACATACCATCCATGTAAAACAAAGCGCATTCCTGTCCATATTCATGTGCAAATTGGATCTAAGGATGGTTAATAGAATATTTACCTCTGGACTGCCTCTGTGCTACTAATGGACTGATGCAGCTCCAAAATGCCTTATGCCATGCATGGGTCCCTACACATTATCTGTGGTATGATCCCAGTTATTCTCTCTAGGGGTAATGAGGAAAACAAAAGTGCACCAGTAGTGCTCATTCACCTTCTGGCAGATAAAGAGACAGAGAGAGAGAGCACTCTAAGAAAGGAAAGTAAGCCACAAACACAGGAACTGCCTCTGCCAGGAGTGGCACTGGCAGCACCATGCCCAGGGTCAAATGAGGTGCTAGTCACTGATGGTGACTGGTGTGTTCTGTGCCCGTGTCCCTCACAGGATTGCCCAGGACCACATGCCCATGGCCAGCCATGTCATGGTGTAGACAGCACCCAGCCTTCTGTAGTACTGGAGGTACTGCATGTATGGGAGCGTGAGTGTGCATGTCCACATGGACTCTCAGCAGATGTTGTTGCTAACCTATGACCATGTGTCTGATGCCCTACTCCCACCTCATGTTCTATCACATGGTGCAGTCAAGGACTGACAATGTCTCACCACATCATCTGTCCACTACATCAGTGAAACTATGCATGGTGTCACCAATGTGGTGGAGGGAGTCATGGATGTCAGACAGTGATGCATCCATGATCCTTCAGCATCCATCTGGAGTTCAGAACGTGCCTGTGCCTTTATGATGGACAGAAACATGCATCAATTGACTCATGATGTGATACCTTTGACAGGTTGTGGATGGGAAGCCATCCTCCATCGAGCACCACTGTCAATCTGCCAGTGTGGGAACCCACTAGCTGTATGATTATGGATAGTGTCTATACTCACGATACCATAGTTGCCACACTCTTCTGTTCAATGCTACTACACTCTGACTGTCTGATATCTGTGACCACAGTGGACTGGGTATGTGTGGAAATACTGACTGTGTGCAGGGACAATGGAGGAGGAAGTGGGGTGTTACCCCATGGGACAGATTCAGCCCCAACAACCCCACCTGTGCCTCACTATGGCCACCATCATCATCAGAGTTCAATAAGACACTGACATCAGGTTGTGAGGGGACTCACTCCAACCCCCATGGTCACCTCTGAGGAGGAAGACACCATAAGTACATTAATACCTGAACTATTATGTCTGGTGATCCCCCCCCCCCCACACACACACACACACACACACACATGCAGGTGAGATGCCACAACTGCATTACACATGCCACATCGTATTTCTGATCCCATGCACAACACACAAGGAGACTACAACATACACAGACAAGACAGGCACTTTATAACATGCACTGCAGTTATGTCCCGTTAATGTTGCCACTACTATGCACCTATGAGATAAGCGATATGTCAGTGTATGTGATAGATCTACACCTAAAACACAGTGTACCCATCTTGAGCATACTATTGCCCCCTGTATAGCAGACTGCATAGACCTTCACACAATTAAGTGCAAATATGTTACAGCTCCTGCAAATACACTACTGTGATTACTGATTCAATGCTCTTCAGTTAACCACTCCGAAACTGAACATACAAGTATTCTGGCTAAGCATATCAGTTGTGTCTACAGCAAAATGTCAGCCCTTAACATTCCTATGTGACATTCACAGATGGAGAGGAGCTGAATGACAGTACATCATGTGATTTGCCAGCTGTGTCCACCATTACATGCTGTCACTATTGTCTAACAGACAATCCAGCAGCATTTGTACAGGAGCCAACCATTGTAGGAGGAACTGATAGGGCCAGAGCTGTCATCTATGTCACAGCAGGCAGAGTTGAAAGGCATACCTGTAGGTGCTAGACAACAGAGTATCACCAACATGTCATTCCCAGAGATGTATTACAGGCCTACTGTTGTAATTCCCTATTCCCATAACTGCATCCTCCCATCTGCATCCTATTAAATCGGGACTGCTATGACATACCTGGTAGAGTGCTGTACTCCTTTTTGTTCAAAAATCCTGATGAAAAATGCTTCAGAAATTGCAGTCTGTCTTGGTAAAACAAGTCACAGACCTGATTTCCATAGGCAGCTGCTTGCCTTTTGTAAGTAATGCTCATTAATAGGTGATTTCCTGTGCCCACATCTGTGGCTCAGACTTGCTAATTGCACCCATAAGAGTTGGGTTGCACTTTCATTAGCCAATGGCATGGCACAACAGTGCAATATTAAAGGCCGTCATGTAGGCCTTGGCCCCTTTCCTAGCCTGTGAGATGGACATTACCGAGGTGTGGAGACTACAGCATTGCAGAGAGTAGGTAAAAATACAGTCCACTGTTGGGATTTATGTGGCACATCCACAGTATTGTATGCTATGTTTGGCCATTGTGAAATTACTTTCCAATTATGCGGCAGTTCAGTGTTAATGTGGGTTGAGGTCAGTAAGGGGGAAGACAGATGTGAGTGTCATATGTTATATGCATCAGAGTATGGATGTTGCTGCACTAGCTGCTGGTCTGTCAGCTGTGTATGTTTGTAGAGGAAGTCTGTGACACATGTCCCTGTTGCTTGACCTTTGAGCCCCTACCCCTTTATGTATGGGTGTTGTATGGATCCCTTGTTCTGGGGGGTGAGGTATGGTAGGTCTATAGCAGGTAGCTGAGCATACTGCCACATATTTTGCTGGCTGCAGCTACTGTATTTTGTCTAGGAGTCATACTGGGAAGTGTGAACACATTGGAGGACAGCAATCTGTATGTGTCAGTGAGACAGCAGTGTCAGCTCTGTTGTTACAGCAGAGCCAGGGTGAGGGTAATCATAACAGTCCAAGTGAGGAATGTGCTTAAGTTACATGTTATGTAATAGTGCCATTCAGAGAGTGGTAGGTGATATTTAGGAAGCCTATACATATTTGTGCAGTCTGTCCCTACCTACAGGCCTTTAATGTGCTAACATGGGTAGCAGTGAATGCAGTAGCAGCAACCTGTTCTTCTTAAAATTGCAGGACTCAGTCATTATTTGTTGTATTCAAAGCACATTATTGAAGTGCAACACACTGGATTCAAACTCAGGACTGTGGGTGGCAAAATGTACAGCATTTATTTAGTTAGTTAGTTAGTTAGTTAGTTAGTTAGTTAGTTAGTTAGTTAGTTAGTTATCCAGATAGTCTAGCTGGCCAGAAGTTCCCATTTTCAGTGGAGTCCCAGGGAGAAAAGCTCTACATATAAAGGTATTTCACATACAATACAGAATTTACATTAATAAAGACATTTAGTACATATTATTGGCAGCTTATACAGTTGGTGAAAAAAACAGTACATAAGTAATCATTCTCAAATCAAAGATATGCAAGCACTACAGAGCATATACATGAGAACCTTCCACGTGAGTAGTTTTCAGCTAGCAAAATTTATATATAGGACATTTCATGCAGTGAGTGCAAAGCAGATATAGGAATTAGTTAGAGACTAGGTACTTAAAATTTTCACACGTTTAGGAGGTGTAATAGCTTAGCGATAGGCCATATAAATCCTGTTGCAGGGATCAAATTTGCTGATCCTTGTTGCAGGGATCAGCAAAGTTGGTGGATACTGTTGCAGATATAATTGGTGGTATGATATTAAGGTAGGCTGCAAGAGTACCTGAACGTCACGTTGGTTCAATGCTAGGTCTAGAAGGGTTAGGAAGAGAAGGAAGTAGACAGGGGGATCAATGGTAGGACAATGAGGGTTAGTAGAATAAGGAAGTGGACAGGATGGAGAGGCAGAGTAAGTAAAAAGACAGGTGGATGTCAAAGGAGGATGCCAGAGTAGTAGAGTGGGGATGAGAATAGATTTAATGGTTAAAGTTAGGTTAAATGTCACATGCTAGGAATTTAACAAACTGAGCTACTGAGTCAATACTACAGCTGGTGTATTTGCAAGATGTATCTGTTTGCATACAGTTTGTTACACAGGATTTGCATAACCATGTGTGTTCAGATGGATATGACATGTGACACTGAACTGCTTGTCATAATTTTCTAACCTCAATCTGTACCGACTTGCCAGTACTTCAGCACACAGAAAAGGTTTTGTGAAAACTGTGCCAAAAGTAAGTGGCACAGCTGTGGACATTCTGCAACAGTCTGTGCAGTTGACAGCTATACCTGCTATCCCAGGCATCACATACATCCATCATTATTTATTTGGCTGTGTACTGGTTTGATGTCTGTATCACAGTGCCAGGTACACTGTCAGTTTTCACATTATATGTACAAACATTGTGTCATTGGCAATTAGGATATGTTCATGGAAACACCTGTTTTTCTTCAGATCTGAGTGAGCTAGTTGGTTAATGCACTATGCTGAAGATGACAGGGTCCTGGGTTCAAGACTTGGCATGGGTGATAATTTTGCAGCTGTGTTTAGCAGTATCAGAAACAGAGAAGGTGATTAGGGCAGTTTTAAGAAGTTTTAAGCGTGTTTGTGTGGGTTTGCTTGGCGTGCTGCTCTGCTTAAACCCATGCTAATTTTAAAAAAAGAAAAGAAAAAAGGGGTGATAGGAAAGTGATGAAATGTTGGCATGTGGGGGAAAAAACATACTGAAAGACAGGTACAGATGTGCAGGATGGGTGTAGGAAAGGACCACAGCTCTCCATTTCTTGTACAGCAACAGTTGTACAGGTTGTAGAGAATTTGGAATTTGGAGCCTCACACCCCAGAGACAGGGATGAGGGCAACATAACTGTGTGCATTAATTATTGTAATAATTGATTGTGTCCAGTGGACATGGGTAGGAAATGGAGAGCTATGCATGGGGTGATATTTTTTGTGGGACAGATGCCCTTTTTTTTAAGGAGAGAATGGAATGTTGGGGAAGGTTGCATTTGCAAACAGACAAGCCAGACAAGCCAGCATACGGGTACAGTGTGTGTGACACATGGGGGGGGTAAACACCTTGGATGGGGAGGATGTTGAGGAATCAGAGAGCCATGTGCCCTCAGATGACAGCAGTGAGACTGAGCTCACCACCCATGGGCAGTCAACACTGCTCCTTCACTGCTCCAAAGGAGGCTGCACTGGAGGCTGGGTGCTGGGGCCACCCTGCACCTCCAGGTTGGTGAGTCTGCCCTCAATCTGGCACAGGCAATCCTCATAGCCATGGTGCACAATCCTACATGGCATTACCGGGAGCTGTTCCTTGGTGACAACCCCCCTCCATGTCCGGTCCCAGGGGGACAGGCCTCGTTCCCCTGAGACAGTTCCACATATAGGTAGTGCAGGGCCATTGGACGGAACACCACCGATTTGGGTCCCAGACATGCTGGGACCTGGTGCCATGGCCGGCTGAGGTCGAGTAAGCAGATCACCAGGAACCGGCCTATCTAGTTGAGCTATGGTGTTGAGGTATTTAAATGTGTATAGGTTAGTAATGAACAGAACATTTAATTATTTATAACAGCATGCCAGAACATTCCAAATAACCCAGTAACATAACATTACATAGCATATGGAACATAATAATAAGTTGTATAATAGTCAGTATAGTAAGTGCCAGTAACAGCTACGGCATAAGGCCAATGACATAGGTAATTCAACAAGGTATGTTAGTATGTAACCATTCATCTTCTTCTCTTTCGGTTGTTCCCATTAGGGGTTGCCACAGTGGATCATCTGTTTCATTTTCTTCCTGTCCTCTGCATCTTGCTCTGTCACACCAACCACCTACATTTCCTCTCTCACCACATCCATAAACCTTATCTTAGGCTTTCCTCTTTTCCTCTTACTTGGCAGCTCCATCCTTAGCATCCTTTTCCCAATATACCCAGCATCCCTTCTCAGCACATGTCCAAACCAATGCAATCTCGCCTCTCTGACTTTGTCTCCAAACCATCCAACCTGAGTTGACCCACTAATATACTGATTACTAATCCTGTCCATCCTTGTCACACCCAGTGCAAATCTTAACATCTTTAACTCTGCCACTTCAGCTCTGACTCCTGCCTTTTTGTCAGTGCCACCATATCCAACCCATACAACATAGCTGGTCTCACTACCCTATTGTAGACCTTCCTTTTCACTCTTACTGGAACCCATCTGTCACAAATCACTCCTGACACTCTTCTCCACCCATTCCACCCTGCCTGTACTCTCTTCTTCACCTCTCTACCACACTCACCATTACTCTGAACTGTTGATCCCAAGTACTTAAAACTCATCCACCTTCACCAACTCTACTCCCTGCATCCTCACCATTCCTCTATCCTCCCTCTCATTCACACACATAGATTCTGTCTTAGTCCTGCTAACCTTCATTCCTCTCCCCATTGTAATACACAATAATAAAACACAAGGCCCAACATAACGTTTTGAAAACAACAAATGTTAATAGTAAACCATAACCAATGTATAACAATAATGAATTATGTTGCAGAAAAGGGGTAGAAGGAGAGATACATGCACTCCATTTATACCAGTACAGGCTACATTGTTTGCAACAGTACTCTTATATACTCTACATGTCTGCCCTTACTTTATGTATACAAGTGCCCAATAACTTCTGTCGCATGTACATATCTCTCAAGCTCTCCACATGCAACAGTATGGGTCAAGCGGTAACACCTACAGGTACACAACTACAGGGACTATTACATGTCAGTGGGATATATATGACTACCAAAGCATACTTTAGACTGATGCAGTGTGACTGTGCTGTTGACATAAATCATGTCAATGATAGATCTGTGACTGAGGGACTAGGCAGCAGTGATCACAGTCCATGACAGCATGACACTTGAGAGACATGTATTGTGCACAGTACAGAGAGTTTATGACTATCATGCCATCCTTGGCAGGCATGGGGTTAGACTATCAGCAAAAATTCACAGACATACCAGACAATACAGCCATACCAAGATTACAAATTATATTTATTGTATTAACTTTTATTAGTATTGCACTTGTTGCCTTTATTTTCTGACATCTTATCACATTGCTGACAAATGCTGTTAACACTCTGGTGCATCTGAACACACAAATTATTAACCCATTCTAACTGCTACTACAATCATTTATTTACCTGTAATTCCTGTGGGGAGAACATCTGTTAACAATATATAACTGACTTCATAATATTTAGTAGTACTTGTCACTGGATTCGAGACCCGGTCTGTGTGTGACAAAATTTACATCACACCTAGCATTTATCAAACTGCACTACTACTGCATATTGATTAACTGATATGTGCCTAGAGCTCACCTGTTAACAAAATATGACCTGGTAATAGAAGTCAGTGTTATACAAGACTGCAGTGACACTTGAACACACATGCAAGAGATAGTAGGTGAGCTGTGCATTAATACATGGAATGCAGGTGTAGACAATATATCCCTAGTGGGTGGAAATATCTGTGATATGTACAAACCATATCGGAATGCTGGGTTGGCTACCTGACCCATATAGAGCTGCAGATGGTATATTTGCAGTTTACAGCTATTAAAGTTTCATACTTGCCTGCAGCAGTGTATCTAACAGCAGGAATGCATATAGCTGAAATGTAATGGTTAACACAAGACAATACTGATATACACAATATACCTTGGGTGTTCCTATTATTGCTTCAGATCTTGGTGCAAGTGGAGAACAAATGTCATAATGCATTATATATTTTAGTACAGCTCCACATCTACAATTTAGCAGTATACTCTTTATTAGCTTACCTTTAGTCACTTAGTGGTATTATTTGTGTTTTTAGTTCACAGCAGATGTAATACTTGATTTCATGACCAACAGCACAAAATACACACATATTGCACAACACAGATTTATTAGGGGTGACTTCATGCAGTGATTGGTATGTTTCCCAGTCCTTACTGAAGAACATTGTATATAATACAGGTGTTGCAATACAGCTGTAATTCCACAATTAACGGAGATACCCTGCAGATGCCCAACAACCCCCACAAACAAATAATGCTGAAACCCTGATTACCAAACTTCAAATTAACAAAAACAAATGTAGATATATTGTCTGTGTCTACACCCCCCAGGTAAAAATGTTAGCACATTAGAAGACATCCTACAATGGTTATTTATTAACTACCCCCAAGAAACCATTGTTCTTGGAGACTTTAACATTGATTGGAGCTCCTGCTCCTCTGAATCTCCTACTACCCACAGTAACCTATATAGGTTTTCACAGGTCATTTCCACTCCCACCAGGCTTGATAAATCTCATAACAATGAAAGTACCCTAGACTAGATACTTATCACTGGCCATCCCCAGTTATACAAGTCAGGGACTCTGCCCAATGACCTAAGAGACCACTGCCTTACCTATATAATTAAGCTCAATGTTGATAACCCCCAACTACCCACTTACAAAATAATAAGAACCAACAAAAACGTTAACCTTACCAACTTCCAAAATTAGCTCAGAGCATGTAACTGGTCTCCCCTAAAACTACTTCCACTGGATGATACAATGGAATACTTCAGTAACGAATTCCTTCCATCCTCAACTTGCATGCCCCTACCCTCTCCATCAGAACCAAAGCAAAAGCAGTACCTTGTCTCTCAAAAGACGCAAAATCTAAAATCATACTTAGAAATAAAACATGGGCCACTTGGCGTGCTACAAAAAAACCACAACACCAAACTTAGATATAGAATATTAAGGAACAATACCAAAAAATCTATTATCCTTGACAAGAAAAACGTCTATTACCTTCTGCAACAGATAAACCATAACAAACACCAAAAGTTCTGGGCTGGTATAAATAAGCTAATTCATCCAAGACATACTTTGGCCTCTACCCATGATTTGCCAGTAGACACTGCAAATACCTTCAATAACGTCTTCACAGAACCTATCCAGTCCTTGGCCAACCAATTTACTCCCACCTCTTCTATTTTAGATAATGACACACCTAATACCCTCTCTCCTTTAGCTTTCAACCTGTTCCCCATCACTCTAGTCCAAAGTCGTATCAAGAAATTAAAGCCTACCACTCTCACTGCTGACCTTCTCCCTGCAGAGTATTTGCAAAAGGCTGCTGATATCACAGACTACCCAATCTCTATCTTGATAAACTGAACCCTGTCTGAAGCCTCAATCCCCTCAATTTGGAAAGTATCCAATGTTATACCTATGCATAAAGGTGGTTGCTCCATAGAACTATCAAACTTCAGACCCATAGCCATTCTATCTCCACTAGCTAAAATAATGGAAACGTGTCCATAAACAACTCACGCACCACCTAATTCAATGTAAGCTGCTGCCTGATTCTCAGCACGGCTTCAGGCCATACCACAGCACCACCTCAGCTCTTCTCTCTTTCTTTAATGTCATTAACCATAACCATAACAACAACCTATTTTCCTCTGCTCTCTTTCTAGATCTATCCAAGGCTTTTGATATGGTTAACCATCAGTTACTCATCCATACCCTGAAAGCCTTCTCCTTAGACTAGCACTCTTTCCACTGGTTTCAGTCCTATCTATCTGGACATCAACAGGCAGTCCTATGGCAAGATAAGCTATCGTCCTGTCTACACATCACCTTAGGATTCCCACAGGGCTCAATACTAGGACCCCTTCTGTTCTCCATGTTTATTAATGACCTCTGCACCATCACCCCTAAAGCATTATGTATTCAACATGCAGACTACTCCACCCTGATCTGCTCAGCCACCTAACAAGCAGATCTGCAGTCTTTAATGCAAAGTACTTTCAATACTGTTGAGAATTGGCTCACTAATCACCATCTCTTATTAAACCCTAAAAAAACAAAGCTGCTCCTGTTCTCTCCCACTTGTAGGTCCAACCCTCCAACCATTGCCATAATATCTAACAATGGGACCATTATCTCCCCTGAAGCCCAAACCAAACCTCCGGGAGTCATAGTAGACTATAACCTTACACTTGATGCACATGTCAATCAAACCATCAAAATCATAAATACAAAACTTGGATCATTTTACAAGCTCAAACCTTTCTTCACTTCTCTTGCTAGAATGGCTATTACCCATTCTCATCTCCTATCTACCCTCCTTTATGGCTGCCCTCTACTCACAAACTTGCGCACAACTGATATTAACAAATTATCCTGCTGTTATAACCACATCACTATATTTGCCACTGGTTCAGCCTATAGGACTCATCACTGTCACAACCTAAAAACTCTAGGGTGGCATGAACTACCTTCCCTACTGCAGATTAACCAGCTCATAGTTGCTCATAAAGCACTCTACCACCCTGATAATACACCAGCACTCAAAAATATCATCAGCCCATATAGTAATCACAGTAAACTTCATTCATCCAACAGACTATTGATCCAAACAGTCAAATCCAACAACACAGCTGGTGATGCCTTGTTTGCCAACTCGGTTTGCAAATCCTGGAATCAGCTCCCTGCTGACCTTACTCTTGAATCCTCATTTATACTATTCAAAGAAAATCTCAAAAAATATTTCAAATCACACTAGCTATACCCTTGCTCTAATCCTGACTAGCATCATCTCTGTGTCTCAAGAATTTTAATCACAATTGTATAATGCATACTAAATGTCCTAATGTAGAATTTCTTAATTCTATCTTCTATCCTTTTGTCCTGCACTTGTATAGTGTTTATTTCTGATTTAAAAAAATATATAAACAGTGTTTCTCATGTATTCTATAACTGTCTGTCTGTTGTATTGTAGATATCACATTACTGTGTGGAGCTTTTCTCCACGAGCCTCCACTGAAAATGGACATGTATCCAGTTGGACTATCCTGGTCAACAAATGTAAAATAAATAAAAATAAATAATGCAGCAGAAACTTTATTTCTTTAACATTATCAGGTTTCATGCTTTCATCTTTATTGACCTGTACATGGCATTACTCACTTATTTCAGTCCAGGTTATATGCCTAATAGCAGTTAATACATTAGTCTTTCTTACTTATATAACTATTGCTTGCAAGATACACCTATAGTGTCCACATTCACTGTTCAACCTGGCCAGGCCCCCTGCATGGGCCTCTAGGTTATGAGCTCTCTCCTCTGCAGCTGTAGGGAGAGAAGAACACCATTATGTGCACATGTCTATCAGACATTCAGATTAGGTATTGGTAAAACAAGGCAAACAGTACTTACAAACATGCAGGGCATTCCCATCCCGAACATCTTGGACCCAGGTGGCCAAAAGACCCCCCCTTCTGATGCTTCAGGTCATCAAAATGATGACACACCTGCTCACCTGTGCCGGGAATACCAGTTGAACTGGTGAGACTGTGTGCCAGCCGGTCTCAGACCTCCAACATGTACTCCAATCCCTGGTACAGGTCCTGCAGCAGCCAGATGTCATGGTATTTAATGATTAGTCCATCCATGACACTGGACTCCAGAATACCCCAACACTGCACCCAGAAGTGTGCACCCTCTCCAACACCTGCCATAGTTCCTGCCAAGTTCAAACTACAACAGATTCTGCTGTATTACCACCTGTTGCACTTAAATAATCCTGTTTTCCCACCCTTTATTGTCACTGGGCAATTTTTAAAAATGTGGTGCATTGCTTAGCACCACAGAAACCATCTATGCTTAGTTGAGCAGTGCTTAAACTGGCAATGCTTAGCAGTGAGTGTGCAAACCAGCTCAGTTTGGCTGAGCAGTGCTTAAATGAGCATTGCTTAGCAGTGCTTCACACCACTTAGCAATTCACAAACCAGCTAAGCACAGCTAAAATATTCCTTGTTTAAGCAGTGGTTGGCAAGGTTAGCTGTGCTTAGCAGAGCTTAGCTGAGTGCAGCAAATCAGGATTTAAAATACATCTCATAATTGTGTATTTGCCACATAAATGCTTAATAACATGTCTGTGCATACATACAACATGCAATCAATGGTTTAAACATACTTCTCTTAATGGATATTTGCAATGTAAATGATTAATAACCTGTTTGTGTATCATACAAAATTCAATCAAAGTTTAATAGTACTTCTCATAAATGTGTATTTGCAAAATCAGTTTAATAACTTGACTGTGTAATCATACAAAATGTAATCAGGATTTAACATTATTCTCATAATATGTATTTACAAAATAACCTATTGCATATAAGGCGGTTACTCTAATCATTTGGCTCATGGGTTCATAGGATGATGCTAGGCTATTGGCCCAAAGGGCCGTATAAGCCTAGCCAATAATTTCGCCCATGCTCCCTCAAAGTCAGCAACTGTTTCCCCTGTCCAGCAGGGACAAAGGTGGGATCCCAGGGGTATATTTTCTGTTTCCTATCCAGTCCTCCAGGTTCCTCTTAAAGAAGGCTAGAGAGGTACTCTGCTTGACATGGAGAGGGAGTCTATTCCACAGACAGGGGAGTCTTTGGGACACAAATCTATCCTGCCAACAAGTTCTATTAATTTCACAGACCAGGTTAAGGCCTTGTATGTGGGTTGTGTGAGTGGAGTTTGTCTTATGGATATGCAGCAACTCCATCAAAGCTGGGTCTGAAATGGCCTTGTATGCCAGTCACAGGTCACCTCTGAGCAGTCTGAGAGTGAGTAGAGGGACAAGGCTTTTAGCCTACCTGATCATGGCTGTGTAGATTGCGGCTATACTTTTACATATATCTCTCCACTACATTTAAGCACCGCTGAGCATCGCAGCATGCAAACCCACTCAGCTATGCTTAAACTTGACCTTTTTTTCATAATTAAATATATCCAGTTTCTATTTTTAGATGTCTGGCATGTGTCCATTGCTGTGCGCTGCACTGCACCACACAAACACATCAAAAATAAATAAATAAACCTTTTATTACATATGCATACATTGATATCCAGCACTTTGCCAGTGCAGGGGGTGTGTTATTCATCTCCGGACATAGTAACACACTCCTTACACTATTTCAATAACCATGTTACATGGCGCCCCCTCAGTAACTCGTCTTCATTAATATGCATGTTGTGCTACCGAAGGGGTACTGCACGCACAACCTTGGTACTTATATGTAGGCTTTACACTATGCCTACACAGATTTTATTAAATCCCCAGGATAGACAACCACTAGGTACCAAAGGTCACACAAAATGCCCTCAAACAAAATCCAGACATAAAAAAGAATAGTAAAACACACATGACCTTTTCTGCTCACTAGAAATTAAAAAATAAATAAGTATGGAGGTAAATAAATATCTTAACATACTACAGACAAAAATGAGCACAAATCCCAGGAGAAACACTACTTACTGAATTAATCTCCTAGAAATTCATTAATCTATAATTACATGCGCAATCTTTAACTAATGTGATAAAAAATATACTTTTTGCAATTAGTTGGAAAAAAGTAAATTACTGGCAAAATTAATGTGATTGTTTCAAACCGTGCTACCTAAAAATTAAGTAAGTGAAATAACTAAAACTGAGAAATACTAACATAGACTGCTACACTACTAAAATATGTCAAAAATGAAATAAAGTGAACTCAAATCACAAAAAAACTCTTTGAACTGCAGTACAAAACCATTCAAAATACCTAAGTAAAATGCCAAAATACCTATTTAAAAGAAATTTAAACTTTTATGTAGCTCATAAAAGTATTTTGGAACCATAAGTTTTAACATAAAAGATAAAGAAAAATGTCTAAATGTAATAGTTTAGGGTTTGGTTTGTATGCTGCATGAAACATCTTGATTGTATGATTAGAGAATGTGGGTAATGACACATTTTTTAACCTGTCATGAAAATTCATACCTAAAGCAGTGCTAGATGTTTCTTTTACCACACATCAGCCATGTGAAATGCATCATGTTTATATGGATGCTTGTCTCTGCATATGTGTGTGTGTGTGTGCATATTGGAATGTGTGTTTGTGTGAGTACATGCAAATTTCTCTTTCTGTGTGCATACATGTGTGCTGTGTGCATGTATGTGTGCATGTTTTGTGTATGTGGGTGTGTGTTCACACGGGTCTATGTGCATATGCATCCACAGACTGAGTGAGAGAGAAAGAGGGAGAGAGAAGTATATTCTTTTATCTCAAAATTATGCAACAGGATTCATGATTGTGTACTGAGCCCCTTGCTGTTCACCCTGCTAACATATGACTGCAGAGAGAGGTACAACACTAACCACATCATCAAGTTTGCTGATGATACAACAGTGGTGGGCCTCATCAGCAATGATGATGAGGAAGCATACAGGGCTGAGGTAGAACAACTGATTACCTGGTGTGACAGCAACAACTTAGAGCTAAACATGAACAAAACAAAGGAGATAATTGTGAGCTACAGGAAAAAACACAAGGAACATTTTCTTCTAACCAATGGAGAAACAGTAGAGAGACTGAGTAGCCCAAAATTCATGGGGGTCCATATTGATGAGGACTTGTCCTTGTCTACTCCTACAAATGCCATTGTCAGGAAAACATATCAGATGCTACACTTTTTGACTAGGTTAAGGAGAGCAAATATACCATTGACAATTCTCACAACCTTCTATAGGGGTACAATAGGAAGCACACTGACAAACAACCTCACAGTGTGGTACAGAAGCTGCTCTATCTCTGAGCGCAGGGCTTTGCGGAGAGTGGTGAAGGCAGCTGAGAGGATCATCAAGACCACCCTACCAGCCATCCATGACCTGCAAATGTCCAAATGTCTTTGTAGGGCCATAGAAATAATTATGGACTGTGCCCACCCTGCTCATAGACTGTTCACATACCTATCATTTGGCAAGTACTTCCATAACACAAGATGCAGAACTATGAGATTCGAAACAGCTATTTCCCACAGGCCTTCAGACTGTTGAACTCTGGAAAAAAATCACACTTCATGCTGACCATCTGGGCCATCAGTTCAATGTGGAAGACCATCTGAAATTGTGCAATAACTTGACTGCCTGTCTCAATCCAATATTAGTGCAATACTCAGTAAGTCGAGACAAATCACTGATAATCAGGGGTAGTAGTAAGACCAGAGAAATGTCTCATTATAGTGCAATATCTAATGCTGCTTTGTAACTCAGTCACAGTGCAATTATCATGAATGTCTCATTCTGGGCAATACTCAGTGTTAAGTCTTTAATGCAATGTCTTACCTCAGTACTGTACAATATTTAAGCAAGCAAATAGATCACTGTATAATAAATGTTAAAGTAAGCATAATTCATGTGCAATATTAGGATTATCTATCTAGAACATTATGGTTTATACTAAGTACTTATATAATGCATGTATTAATGTCTTGTCTTATTAAGTCTGTGTGATATCTGCATATCTGAGTCCAGAGATGTGGAATTTTGTTCACTTTTTGCATTTGTGTGATTCTGAATGGCAATAAAGTTTACTTTGACTTTGACTTTTACTTAGTGACTGCAATCTGCAATGTACAATAAAACTACAAATTTTATGAAATCAAAAACATGAGGCTAAATCAGAGACATTCCTTTAAATAGGGATTTCTAGAGGGTGTTACATGTGCATGCATATTGTATTGCAGAATTCTCCACCCTGTGCTATCTAGAAGGTGTGCTAAGGTTTATCCTCCATCTTATACCTAGCAAAAAAATCATCAGAAATCTCATTTTAGATGCCATATGTTGACAGGATAGTGCATTATAGTTAAATATTCTAGACAATGAAGCTAATCCTGGCTGGACAGTACATCAATGTATCATAGAATGTACTAAAATACACACCCACACACCCATACACAGACACAGACACACTCACGTGTGCAGACATTTAAATATACGAAGCACAAACACAAGTACACACACACACACACACACACACACACACACACACACACACACACACACACACACACACAAACACACACACACACACACACGCACACACACACACACACACGCACACACACACACACACACACACACACACACACACACACACACACACACACACACACACATGCACACACTCACTCATTCATGCAATCACTGACTCACTGACTCATTCACTCAGTCACTCAAAGCAAGATTAAAAGCATCCTGATATTTGTCAAAAGTTCATTGTACTGAATATGAAAGGTTTAGAGCATCTTTTAAGGGAGGAAAATTGTGTCACTCCTATTGTGAGAAGTTAGGATGATGAAAGTAAATGTTCCCTACTGCAAAATCTACTGTTTAAGAAGGAGTTAGTACTGACTTAAAACTGGAGGGTGATCATATAGGTTATGGTAAATGAAATTAATTGTAGAATGCCTGCTTCTCCACACTATTTTTGGGTTTGTTTGTTTGTTTGCTCTAAGAATTTTCTGCTGCCACACTTTGCAGGATTATAGGTCTCCTAGTAGGCCATACCAGTGCTTCATACCTTGAATGAAGTGAAATTCAGAGCTGTTATTTTCAGAAAAAGCAGATGGGTTTCTTCAGATGTTGAAGTTTGAACCATTCAACATGTTTGAAAGTGAAGCATTGGTTGGCATAGCTCTCTACTTGTTTGTTCAAGAATTCTTGAAAGAAGAATAATGGGGGGACAAAGGGCCAAAATCATGAACAATTTTAAATATTATTCGAGTGCACTTAAAAAGTTAATAGAAGAACAGTTTTGGCTTCAATGCACATTTTCTAAAAGTAATAAGCATACAAATTTAATGCCTGTTATTACGTATGGTAAAACAAGTCCTGCTGACTGTAAAGCTGTGCTCAACCACAAACCAAGTAGTATGAATAAAAATGTAGAACACAGCACCACAGCAAACCATTAAAAAGCAGATGGTAAAGAGCAGTGTAAAATCTAAATAGACTTTTTTTCGAACACAGGTGAGCGGTTTCGCGATAAAATCGCTTCTTCAGACCATACAAAAATCAGCATCTCAAATATTTAAAATGCAATCAATTAAATATCCACCAATAAAAAACATTCAAGTACAATAGCCATAAAAATTTAAAGGCAAAGCTTTTTTTTAAGACAGAAACTATAAAAGGCTATTGCCATAAAACACACACATAGCAGTATATTTATTTAAGAAGCGTTCTTTCTTTCAAAACTGGCTTAAGAGGTACTGATTCATTCAAACCTGCACCTCTATGTGCTGATAGTTTAAGAATCCATCTTAATTCTTTCCCTTCTGTGACATTAGTTATATCACCCAACATACTAATTTATGAAAGTTTAGGTTGGGTGATATAACTAATAATAAGTATACTGTTAAGTGTGTTTCTATGGCAATAACCTTTTATGGTTTATGTCTTAAAAGAAAGCTGTACCTTTAAATTGTTATGGTTATTGTACTTGAATGTTTTTTATTGGTAGATATGGTCTTTACCATCTGCTTTTTATTGGTTTGCTATGGTGCTGTGTTCTACATTTTTGTTCATACTACTTGGTCTGTCATTACTTACTGACTAATGCTCAGTTATTTACCAAAAAAATTGACAGTTTATGAGAGACAAGGCAAAAATATGAAGCAAAATCAGTGACAAACTGCAAAATTCTCGACAGTTGAGAGGTGCTGTAGCAGTTATGATGTTTCAGATATGATATGTTGCACATCTGGTTCCTTTGTTATACAGCTGCAGCTAGTTTATTTTCAAGATTTGCCAGTTTGTTAATGGATTAAAATATAAAAAATGTAAGTCAAGACCCTGGAAGTGGCCAGTTTCAATCATGTGCTGAAAATCAGTACTTGGAAAAATAATCCAGAACTTGGAGCTGAGCAGATTTATTTATTGTCTTATGCACTTAAATGTAGAATTTTACATCTTAACCTATAATGAATACAGCTAATAATATCAAGTAAACTGTTTCAGTTTATATATATACATATATATATATATATATATATATATATATATGTGTGTGTGTGTGTGTGTGTGTGTGTGTGTGTGTGTCATCTGGCAGTTGGTCTTCTTAAAATATTTGCAACTCAAGTCATTTAGAACTAGATTAACTCAGTTTGATGAAAACTGCAATCACCAATAAGTGAAGTTTTACAAAAATGTGAAGTCTGTCTTTGGGTCTAAAAGAGAAAGAAGTGCTGAAAGGTGTTTCTGCAGGAATGTAAGACTCTTTGCATTCCTCGTGAGAAGAAGGCTTTACACCAAATCTTCTTTATTCAATTATACGAACACCAAGATACCAGCTCCCAAAGAAAGACAAGATAATTAAATATTCACTATTCCACATTCTTGTGACATGGGAGTTGTTATAATTAAGGAAGGGGGTGTGAAACGTGCAGAGGATCTTGCACCACTACAAAAAGCTTTGATATATTCCTGTATTTCTTTTTTGTTTATTTTACCATTTACAGTTCGGAAACCCTGCATGTTATTTCACCTCTCTCAGATGACTTTCGTGAAGCTCAGTTTGTAGAGCTGGCTATTGATAAACAATTTAAATGTTTCTTACAATCCCTCAGCAACATTTATTTTCAGTAATGTGGATTGGTTAGGATCCATAAGGGTAGAAGATGATACTCTTATTTTTTTATAAAATTTAGGAGAAGTGGAGACTCTGAGAGCAATTTCTGAGGTAATATGGATCAGTTTTAAAAGTATGGTATAGTGATGTAAAGGATTTTGAGGAACACAGAAAACTGGAGCCATTTGCATACTGTACTCAACAGCAGCTTCTACAAAGTTGTTACATACTGTTCATTAAAAAAGAACAAAAAAGGCCCCAGCAGAGATTCTGTGAAGTGCTCACTGACAATGTTAAAGTGGGAAGTAATGTCTCTGATGTGGTGGCAGGCAGCAGGAAGATAAGGTATCACGGTACTGTATAAACCGCTAAAGGAACATCTCTTCTCTTTGCACTGAGAGCTCCACAGCAACAAAGAAAGAAACAGAGTTCAAGAAGAAGTAGCAAGAAATAAAAACTGAATGCATCAAGACTGCAATGGATTTCATGTAATAACATTCAAAACAATGGCACTAAACTGGGCAAAGAAATTGGACAAATGTTATGACAACCCAACCCAAGTAAGTTTCATTTGTATCTGATCAGGATTATGAAACATTTATGAGAGATTTCACAGTAAGAAGATTTGCGTATATCTGTATGATATAAGCACGATGTTTAGAATGCATAAGAAGTCCAGTTTTTATGTTTCCATATTCTGTTAACTGACAGTATAGAGCAATTTTCAGAATAAATGCTGAATCTTTTTTATTACTTGAACTTGTTCCCCATGTACTTAGAGTCAGTGTGTTTAAATTACAGACAGCAAGATTCACACTCTTAAGCTATCCAATTTCCTGCTTTCTTGGGCAGTATCATCCCTATTCTAATCATCAATGACTAATAAAGCCTCATATGGCAGTATAATTAAAAAATAAGTAAGTGTGTTCAGTCTGGCATAGCAACCACTTCAGCCCAAATAAGATCAACGAGAAAGTAATATATTTTAAATGGGTTTTAAGCATAGGACAAATTGATTTTTTTTCCCTTCACTACCACACTGAAGAATGTCTTTTTATCATGTCTGCAGCAGTAGCTTCGACCTGATATTATCTGATATCATCAAAAGGCATCAGCAATGTGTACGTTAGGTGGTACCAATCTGTGTACAGCATCACATACTGTGAATAAGGTTAATGCTATTCACTTTATCATAGGGAATGCTGTTATTGGGGCTGACACTGTCCACAGAAACAAAATGAAAAACTACTAGAATACTGTTTTGATTTCCAAAGTCTTATCTTTAACTCTTCTGTCAGCATTGTTATTCTAATATCTTCCTATCCTGCATCACTTTATTACGTATACATTCTTGTCAAATGTACTGTACTGTACTGTATTCAAGTCAACCATGTATTTAGACACTCTTTAAATGCACAACCTAGGAAGATGTTCTGTACACTGGTAGTTAAACTGTGGGCACAGTGTGTTAAAGTTGTTGGAGGGGCACTATTTTACACCCTTTCTGACACAACAGGGGAGAAGGGCAGCCTATGGAGCTAGTGCAGAAAAGGAGAGCAGGAGTAATTGGAGATTTAAGCCTTCACTGCTGTTTTTTTCAGTCTGAACACCAAACTGGCTACTCTTTGTACCTGAATTGCTTTATACTGGTCTTGACTAATTATAGATATTACATGGAGGAGTGCAATGGCAAACACTGCACAATGAAATCCCACTATGTAGTTAGTGCTAGGATTGAAACATGTCTTTGTTCTAGCTCTCTTTCTTACAAAATTTACCTGACATGAACACAGCAGGAAGGGACTGGGATAGGAATCAGACCAAGAACCTCATGCAATCAGTTTCTTAACAACTAAAGAACCATTTTACGTAGAGTAATCACCTATTAAACAGAAGCAAATATATAACACGAAGAGATGAATTGTCTAAGTAAGGAAAATGTCCATTAAAATTAACTGCTGTTCCCTGCAATTAATTAATAAAAATCCTTGGTATTCTCATCTTTCTGCTTATAGAACACACACACACACACACACACACACACACACATGAACTCTCACACACTTACACACACCATATCTGCAGTCTAATCAAATGCAAGGAAAAAAAAAAACAAAGCAAAGCAATGTTTGTTCTGACAAATACAATGTGTTCGGTTGCTGTCTTTTCTCCCTGAATGCCTATTTTCACAATACAGTTTAGACCTTAAACATTTCACCTTGGCAAAGCATGTATGAAGCCTTAATAGCTTCCAACACTTGAAGTGCAGGGATTGCAATTGCAGTTTAAACATTCATACCTCTCAATTGTTCAGATTGTGACAGAAGGCCTGGATTATTGCTTCATATGTTTGGTCGATACCTCATAAAATGTATGTTTTTCTGGCAAATCATTGAGGACTGAACTCACTATACAATGACAGACATTTGAATTTCAGACTCCAGATCCTTCAGAAAAAGTATGTTAACACAAAACTTGTTATTCTAGCAATTTTCTAAGTTTAAGAAAGCAATATTTAAAATTCCTGTGTGTCTTTGCCCCCACCTCCCTTAATTTTGACTTTGTCCAGAATTCTTGCACTAAGAGGTTGAGAGCTATGCTATATATATTAATAAATAAACTCCCAATACAGAACAGAGTAGGGCTCTGATATAACTTAAATGGTAACAAAATAAAAAATCTGAGGAAGCACATTCAACTTTGTTTACCACTTTTGTCCTCACAATGAAACTGAACTTCGTCAAATTGAAATTCCAATCTCACATTCAGTTTAAATACTTTAACTATACATGTTCATAGGTTCATAGTTAGGTACTAGGCTATTGGCCCAAGGGCCTATGTAAGCCTAGCCAACAAGGTTCCCTGGCTTACACCACCCAAGAAAGTTAATTTCCTGTGCCCCTGTCGAGCAGAGCCACAGAAGTGATACCCGGGGTGTATTTCCTATTTCCCATCCACTCATATAGATTTTTCTTGAAGAGTGCTAATGAGGAACTTTGCTTGACATAGATGGGTAGCTTTTTCCAGAGTATAGAAAGCCTCTGGGACAGGAAGCTATCCCTCCAGCATGTGCTGTTTATTGTGGTGACAAGGTTTAGGTCCCCAGAGCATGCAGCTTGGAGGGATTGGGATTTCTTTAGGTGTAGCATGTCCAACAGCTCTGGGTTTAACATAGCTTTTGTTAGGCAGAGATCTCCTCAGAGAAGGCAATATGCTACAGAGTAAAGCTGGAGTTTTTTGAGACGGTCAGTGTAGGGCATCTGTTTGAGGCCAGTAATCTTCTTTATGAGGTACTTCTGTGGCCTTTCTAGCTGCTGCAGATATCTTGTGAGGGACATTCCAAAAAAGGCATTGTACTCTATAATAGGTCTAATGAGTGCAGAGTAGAGGGGAACAATGACCTATTTTTTCCCAGATGAGAACTCTTTTGTAATGAGGTGTGTCACATAGAAGGATTTCCTGACTACTGTGGTGATGTGATTATCAATGGAGAGACTACTGTCCACCTGGGTCCCAAGGTCTCTTATCACACATTTGGCATTAAGTAGACTGCCATTTATATGGTAATTCATGGGTGCAGAGTTTTTACCAAAGGGGATGACAATGCACTTTTTGACAATGAGCTTGAGGCCATGCCTCTGACACCAGGCATCTGTTTCAGTGAGGCCCTTCTGTAGGATGTCCACATAATTTAGGGATTTGACTATGGCTCCTAGTTTGCAGTCATCTGCGAACTTCATTAGCCAGAGGCCTTCTGTGTTACCCTGTACTTCAGAGAAGTAGATACCAAACAGGAGAGGTCCCAGGACTGAACCCTGTGGTACTCCACTTGTCACTGGTTTGAAGTCAGATTTGGAGTCTGCAACTTTTACAGTGTGGGTTCTGTCAGTGAGCCATTTGGCAACCCATCTTATGATGTAGGGATTTATACCTATTTTAGTGAGTTTAGTTGTAATTCCAGAATGGGGGATAGTGTCGAAAGCCTTGGCAAGGTCAAAATAGGCTGTGTGAACCACCTTACCCTCATCTACGACTTTGGTGACTGCCTCAAAGCAGTCAATCAGGTTCAGAAGGCATGATATGCCTTTCACAAACCCAAACTGGGTGGGATCCAGAGTTTGCAGGTTACCAGTGTCTTTGTTTATGAGTTCCATGATGATACGTTCCATGGCCTTGCAGACCAGGCTCATCAGACTAATAGGGCAATAGTTCCCAGGATCAGTGGTGGCCCCCCCCTTTGTGAAGTGGGATAACTGTTGCTGTGCACCATTCAGTGGACACAAAGCCTGACGTGAGACTATGATTGAACACGGTGCTTAGGTGGGGAGCCAGTTCACTCTGAAGTTCATGTAAAACGCAGCCTGGGATGTTGTCTGGTTCAATGGATGCTGTTTTTTTTGGTTTTAGAGAGTGCAGCTTTTACCTGCATAGATGTGATTACAGGGACTCTGCATTCTTCCTGTATAGATATGGGCCCTTTAGGTGGTGAGAGAGGGGGGGGGGTAAAGTTAGCACTGAACCTATCTGCCAGGATATTGGCACTATCCGTTGGTTCTGTAATTTTTGTGCTGTTGTGCTGTAACTCAGAGCAGATCTGGGTGTTGTGACTTTAGAAACCTCCTTATTTCAAATCAGTAAAATATTATAGCATTTAGTATGCAAATAATGGACAATAATGGACATAAAATGAATCAGGAAAACGTGCTATATTTGAATCAAACTATATATCCTAATTACAACTCTATCCATTTTTTCTATTCCTCAATTAAGATTTTAGGTTACCTCTTTCAGACCCCCAAAAAATATTCTCCAAGCCTCATTTGCCACTGTACTTCTTTTCTTCCTAAACTCAAATCTACAACCCCACTTGCTTTTTTATGTCTAAATTTTCCAGTGCAAATAATAAAAACATACATTTCATTAAAGCCTGTTCAAGGAATTATAACAGTTTTTACATCATATTGCATGCAAATAGTCCCTAAATTATTCAGAAAATGTCATAACAGTTTTGATTACATAAAATGATGCACATTTAGCTATAAAACCAACACAGCATACATTATCATTATATGACCTTCCTCTATAGGTGTTTTCTGATCCTTCATCAAGGAACAGATCATTTGTTATAGGTCTTGCATCCTACACATCCCACATGAGCATACACCCTCCTTTTTATCACTAATCCCAGTTAAATCATTAGGCATCTTTAACGTTCCTCTCTTATGTAAAGGATAATTCCATCATTTTCCAGATACTGTATACATGTACATTTGATAGCCTAAAGTATTTGCCATTTCTCCAAAAATCTCCCTACCCCTTTCATTATAGAGCAGTACATACTCTTTGGAAAATAAGATATGTCTCTTCCTGTTATGAATGCTACATGGAACTTTTTCCGGAAAGCAGGTTATAAATTATGATAAGCCCTTACAGTATATTTAAATGGGTTTTCCCCAAGTTTTGTTTTCTTTTTATTTCTGTATTTCTTAAAGGTAATTCTAGAAAAGTGCCAGTCACACCTGTTTAACAGGGCATTATTATTTATCATAAGCCTTTCTAAAAATAGATTACAATTAGCAAAGTAAAAAAAAAAAAAGGTTTGGTGTCGTCACTATGACTCATCCAACTGGAGTTCACTTAGCAGTTCAGTTTCTGAAGGAGCCAGGAAGGGGGAGGGGGGGGTGCAGGTCAGAAGGAGCAGCTTTTTGACATCTTGCCTGCGCTGGGAAGGAGGGGTTTCTGTCTTTCTTTGGACATAACCCTGGTGATGAGGTTGGTGTCAAGATCATAAAGCAGATTGCCATTAGCATTTCAGCGCTGAAGTGTGTCAAGAACTAAGAGACATTATTTGTGGTGATGCATGTGATATCAATCATTATCTCTATGCAGTTAGGGCATACAAAAAATCCTGTGGCATGCAGGATAGTGTAGGGGATATGGCCTGGTGCTCTGATTCTTCCCACCTCTTCCCATGTAGCAGTTCCAGTTCCAGGGACAGCACCAGGGTTATCCAGACAAAAGGATCTATGGAAGGATCCCTAGGGAGTTCAGCAGGAGGGCACACGTCAAAAACAACTGTTTAGCCACCCTGAAAATCACAAGTGGATCTGGTGGCAAGACAAGTCTGGCAACATATTAATTAATTAAAAAATAAATAAATAAACACTTCGGCAAAAATGTAGGGACCATATTATTGGGAAGACGTGACACAGCTTCACCCTTCTTAACATACTGCATTTTCCCAGATGTGTTTGTATTGTATCTGTGTATGCAAAGTACATTTAATGGTGTCTTAGATTTATGCCCCTCAGATATACTTTGCAAAGAAGTACTTTTGTAGACTTACTCAAAGCGATAACTCATTTCTTTTTAAATAAGGCCATTGCATAATGCTAATAATCTCTACTCACCTAACACTGATGATGGGTTTATCCATTTCCAATGAAAATAACTTGCTGATGCTTTGAACTTGAGTGTAAATCACACTAGTTGTGGGTACATTCATGCATAGTTTTAGTAAGGCTGCAAATACCATTATGTTAGTGCAACCCTAAGTAGATTCTAGCAAATCTAACTACTCTGAATTTAACTGTTTGAATGACTGTGTGAGCACTTTCCCTACTCATATATAGTGCCTTAAAAGTGTAGGACGTACTGTATTAAACATGTACCTCTGTTTGTTGGATTACACTGGATAAGGCATTTAGACTGGCTTAGTTATGTTGCTAAGAAATAACTAAATAAGCAATGAATGTGATCACTGTTATTTTTCTTCATCTTCTTCTTCATTTTTCTAAATAAAATGCATGTTCTAAAATAAATAATATTCAGTATTATGTGTAAGATTTTGTATATATGCATATAAGTATGTATGTATGAATGTAATTATATTTGCATGTATTTATCAGGTAAGTAGGCTGACACAAAGGACCTTGGCCATGACTCAGAGAGGAACTGCTGAAAAAAATCATAGATGAAGATTTACATAATATTAATGGAATTCATAATATTCCAATAATAATGATATAGTGTTTAGTGTCCTTGCTGTATATTTGCAAAAGATTGCCAAAAAAGGACACATAAAAATGTAGTAATATCTAGTCATTGAAATACTGCAGTGAAGGTGTTGATTTGTTATAGTGATAACCAGAGTCTCTGAAACAATTGTACTTTTAGAATAAAGAGGTGATCTTTGATTATTGTTATTATTATTATACTTATTATTATGAAGTAGAACATTGCAGTGAGCAAAATGGTGCCATAACGTTTTGAAGTTTACATATCTCAAAAAACAAACATACAGGAAAGACTTTTTCTTAGCTTCTCATGACTATCAGAGCTGCCATCTTTCAGAGCTGGAACAAAATCTACTTCTTAGAGGAAAAAAACAAACAGCAGTTGGATGACTTAGTGAATAACATCTTGTCCAGAACTACGGAGTGGAAATCTTGAACTACTTAAAACTAAACAGTTTTGTATTTCACTATAATGACTGATTACACTGGACTATATATATATGGGTGTATACCTTTCCATCAATGTTTCATTTTGTCAGTGAGTTAGAAAGGCACTTTAAGTGATCAAAAATCAGCCTGCTCAACAGTACAAGCTTTCTCATGCTGAGATTGTAGTGCAGTGTGATTCAGGAAAGTTACCCTTTCTCCACTGTACTGTGAACTTGGAGTTGATATATCTGTCTATATATGAAAAACAATTGTTTAGCGTTCTTGTTGATGGTTTGTGGATTGATGGTTTTGGTCTTCAACCATGTGATGTTGATGAATAGGCATGTCGACATTTGTGCACATAGACAAATTGTTATGCTGATATATATATATATATATATATATATATATATATATATATATATATATATATATATATATATATATATATATATATATATATATATATATAGATTCACTTTAAATCCTTGAATTAACATAACATTGACTCGCATAACAGCTAGATGACTTCAGTGAAAATTTAAATAAATGGACTCCTGGAACAGCACATTTCACCTCCAAGAAACTAACCACTTGGCCACCATGGTGAACTTTACCCTTTTCCCCATTGTAGTGGAGTTTTAATTTGCTTCGGCTTTTGTTTTAGTTATTGGTGGCCAAGTGGTTAGTTGATCAGTGATAAACTTTTTGATGTATTTACTGTTCATAAAAGTTCATTGGTGATGTGATAACATATAATCATGTGTGTGTGTGTGTGTGTGTGTGTGTGTGTGTGTGTGTGTGTGTGTGTGTGTGTCTGTGTCTTTGTCTGTGTATGGCTGGTACATAATTAGAATTTCGACTGGTAATGATTTCCTGTGGGAAATAGTGATTTACAGTTTCTTTTTCATCTTTTTTCTTCAGGTTACTAATGATTAAAGGATTTCACCTTGACCATATGTTATATCCATAAGACAGCACTATGAATGAGGTTAAAATATTAAAACAATGAAAGGATCTTCCCAAAAATATTAAAGATTCTACCTCAAATGGTTCTAATCAGAATAATTTTAGTGGATATATGTTTGAAAATAGATTTTATATGCAGCCATTCTTTGTATATCCTTTGCAGTACCTTGTTGCTTGCTTTGACAAATTCTGTCAAAGCAATATTAAAAAAAATCTTTACCTGAAATAGTAAAGTTTGCTCACTTGTTTTTCAGCAGAAGAAACGACACCCTGTTCAAAATGTATGGTAATGCATTTATTTTGTGAAAGTGAGACACATACATAATAAGTTTAGCCATTTTTGATCATATAATCAATACAAGTGCTTCTTATTATCATTTCAGGAAATTCAGATAAAATTCAAAGAATATTTATATACATACCCCAAAAGGATGTCATATCTTTCCTTTAACAAACTCATCTCAATAGCCAGAATTCTGCATTTTTTGCATTTGCATTTGTGAAGTTCCTTTGTAAAGTAACTAAGACAATTTAGGAATAAATGTACTAAATCCTTTCTACAGTTTTGCTACAAAAATATGTTTTCTGTGTGTGTGAAAGTGTTAGTATTCTCGCACGATTTTCAGTCTGTCTGCTCATCACATAGTACATGGCACAAGGGATAGTTGTCATTTTCACTTTCACAGCATACTGTTATTTTGCCTCCCATAGGAGACTTCAGATTTGCAGTGAAAAAAATCATTTGATAAACCTAGTGCAAGACCTTGTGTTGCTTTCCACCAAGAGGTGTAGTCAGAAAATAAAAAATGGGGTTAGTTTCATTTCTTACTGTCACTGAAGTCATGTTTGTCACTATGCATTTCATTTTGGTAATTCTGTGTTTAATCTCGTAGGCAAGTTTAATTGTTAAACTCAGTTACCCTGCATAAATTTTTTTTTCTTAGATCCTAGTCTAATGCATGTGCTGCTACCTTAACAGACAGTTACTGCCAAATATCCCGCTTTTTATCCTGATAACTTATTCTCTTTCCATCTATGGCACTGATGCTGTATAATAAAATGTTTATAATTTGCTTTAGAGTACCTGATTATGTTCATCATAGACATATTTATGTACTTCTATAGCACTCCATGTGCAGTTTATGATAAAATTCAGCAGAGATAAATGCTTGTTTAACATTTCCATCACTCTTCGTCTTTTACTTTGAACATCAAATAATTCTTCTTTGAGTCCTGATGGCTATAGCATACACAAACAAAATGTGCTATTTCCACTCTTCTGTACATTTCTATCATCTCTTTCTAAGAACCACAGAAGCACATAAATCAAAGAATCTTCACTGACACCAGGAAGTCACTTGATTGTTCATCCTGTTCCTTCCACATCCACCCAGGGGGTTGCACTCCGTATAATGTAAGCCTCAGAAGACAGCATGTATCCTTTTTAGAAGGAAGTAAAATAGAGATCAGTATGAGCCACAAATGTTCAACTAATTTCTTCAGCAAGTCAGTTTCCACAGTTTTAAATCTTGAAGATGAGAAACTTTAACAACTTTTCTGATGCATCTCAACCTGAATATTAAACCTAGTAATACACTATATAACAAAAGTGAAAAGAAGAATTTGTCTAGCATTACTTGGAGTTGTACAGAAGGTAGACAAAACAAAATAAAACAACACATAAATGTGTACTGTTTCTGCAAAATATATTGCATATCATCTGTAGGTGTTGTACTTCATTATCTATAAATAACGCACAAAAGCCAATTTATAACTACTTAAAGTAACTTAGGTTTAATTTTGGAAACAAAGTACACAACCACATTCAGCATTTTGTGATTTTTTTTTACACATTTTTGTTTAAAAAACTAGAATATTTTAATGCTAATTATACTTAAATGCACCAGAATCATATTGTTGTAAATGCCCTTTGTTTTCTATAAAACCTGCATGCATACATGTATATGCAAGTGACACAGATTGCCGCTGCCAGTTTATTTAACATTGCTTGATAAGAAGATTATGTGGTGCAAGAAATAGCTTGTTCACTGCTTCACACTGTGGTTCAGCATACCACAGCAGAAATGTAATCACTTGTGCAAAATCTGACATAAAAATCTTTCACCAAGGTAAACTCTACTGTTTCATTAAAATGGTAAAACATGCATTATTTCCTAACTAGACACAGCATCTACAAAAGGCAATAAGAAATTAACGTTTCCCAACTCTGCTGTGTTTGCTAGCACAGACTGAAATAACTACATTAATAAAACCCATCTAACCTCTTTCCTTTTATGTCTTTATTCAGTTACGGTTCCCTGCAAAAAGCTTCTCATTTTTCTATGTTACATCCCAGTTCCTGGTCTCTCATTCTGTATTTTTTAACTACCATCTAATGGGGTCAAATGCATGCTCTTCACTGTGGCTGCAGCTCCCTAGTGGGTAGCTGGGTTAATAATCCTTCTCAGCTGCCAGCGATGTGCAAGCCAAGTTATGTCATATGTCCTATAAGTGCCCCACCATAGCTCACACACTCCAGGAGAAAGGAAAATAAGCTAAATGTTTAAAGTCTGTCATTGAGAAAGAAGCAGGAGGCATATTCCATGGCTATTCACACAGTTCTGAATGCATTATCACCTGCAAAAATAATGCCTCAGTTAACACAGCCATTCAGTGTTAAGAAATCAGAAAATTCAGCTTTTTTCTACTTCACACAGCACATCTTTTCAGAAAATAAGGTGGGGGATCTGCTTGTGCTCAAACTAAAGAACATTTTGACTGTTTAAGGCTATTCTTCACTTTTATGGTTTTTTTTTTAATGCAAATCGATGCACAGTTTAAAAGTGCTACTATTATTACAGGCAAATTCTTCACAGATCCTTGAAAGATTCAGAAGAGTCTGAACACAATTATAATGCAAGGACTTCAAATACAATATGATTTCACAATTGTTTTTCTTCCCCAAGTGTTTTACTGTCTGCAGTTTTAAGAAGTAGAATGTAACTATTTTTGCAATGGCAAATTTGCATTTTCCTTATAAATGAAGTTGTCCACTGAGCCTAGTTATAAAACACACCAGATTGACTTTGCAACCTTTTATTATATAACAGACAAGGACAATCGCTAGTGATGACAAAAGTAATTTATATGCAATATATCAACAAAATACCAACAAACCATCACATCAAGCTGGTTGGTGTACACCCACCTGCTCCGGCTGCCACCTCAAAGAAAACTGGGTGTATATTCCTACTTCCTCGGACTTGGTGCCCAATCCGTTTCTCACACTTGCAAGCCACATACCTCTTGACGTGGCCACTGGTCAAATCTTCATCCAACTCGAGGAGAGGTGAGGCCACTGAACAAGAATGGGGGGAACACAAGGGGATGAAGCCTTAAAGCTGCCACCTGACCCTGCATGGAGGGTTGGGAGGGAGGGACAACATGGCTACTGATGGATTCTGCAGGCAGGAACAGCAGCACTTCCCTTAAATAAGGAGTGATCACCTGCACCTGCACCTGCTCCCTAATGATGACGCGTGCTCGCAGACAATGGTCCGTTACTGAGGTAAGTCATCATTGTCCACTAAGCTGAGTTATAAAACACACCAGATTGACTTTGTTATCTTTTATTATATAACACTCAAGGACAACCAGTAGTGATGCCATAAGTAATTCATATGCAACATATCAACCAATACCATCAAACCATCACCTCAAGCTGGTTGGCGTACACCCGACTGTTCCGGCTGCCACCTGAAAGAAAACCAGGTGTGTATTCCTGCTACCTGGGACCTGGTTGCAAACCCATGTAACTCATATTTACAAGCTACATACCCCTTGACATGGCCACTGTTAAATTTGGGTCCAACTTGTGGAGAGATGAGGCTGCTGAACAAGAACTGAGGGGAACACAAGGGGGGAGTGAGGCCATTAGGCCACTGCCAAACAGGCATTCCATGCTGTTCCCTCCCAAATCAACTGCCTTGCAAATAAATTCTGGGTTATTTAAGAAAACAAGTTAAACTTTGAAAAATTTTTGAACAGCAACAACCATATCAAAATTAAACAAATCAAAACCCATTTTATTTAAATAAACATTGTCCAAATTATAGAAATGTGGCTCCAGTCTGCCAATATCTCTGTGCTCAATCACCTTAAAAACCAATCTGGCTAGGCGCCAACTTGACTCTGGTTGATTAAACATCTCACTCTCTCAATGGCACTAGACCTTCTAGTGCCCTTCCAGTACAGTCTAGGGATGATGCTGGACCAAAGGAAAGCTATTTCTGGATATAGCTGCTGCAAGTTTTCCATATCAGATAAGGTTCTGCCCAACAATGTCTTCTTAGGGGCTTGACCCAGATCATTTCCCCCGAGATGAATTATCACAACACTGGGTGGGGTTTCCTCCATTGTAATCTTATGCCATATTTCCCAAAATTGAAACCAGCTAAGACCTGGGAAACCAAAAGTATGAACTGCCACCAGTTCCTATCAAATAACTTGAGTGACCAGCCGGGCGGGCTAAGCATCAGAAAGATGCTCTCTGAATAAAGGAATGGCCCAAGTGCTAAATCACCTCCTTCCCTGCAACAGAAATAAAAAGAATAATGCCTGATGTATGACAAAAAGGCATCAAAGACCCAGCTTCCCATTCTTTGAATAACCTGCACAGATTGCCCTTTCATGGCCAAGTCTGAGGTATGACCTTTCTAAAAGGAATGATAGGAATAACCTTGTGGATTAATTAATTTTCTTGCCATGGCCTGCCTGAAAAATGTGTTAATCTCTGGTAGATTAAAAGGCCTGCTGCAGGCCCACATGAAAACCAAGCCTGATATTTTCTTTAAGGGGGTAATATTAGATAGCAAACTAACACAGTGCACAGGACAAGTGACTAGCCCACTGACTTTGTCCAGGCACACCTGCTGACCTTTACCAACTTGATCAGTCTTGGATTATTTCAACCAAATCAAGTTATTTTGCCCAGAAAGCACCAGCATACAAAGAGTTGAACAAAGTGGCTATAGAGACAAACAAGTGAAATTCACCAGTGGTCCTGTACAGACCTTGAATAACAATGGGTGGCAATTGTCTCCCAATAGTTTTTTTGGAATTGTGGGAAGGTCCCCTCATGTGCCCTAGGTTCTTAAGTATGCTTCTCATAAGCAATGTCCTGACACTGCTTGAAGGGCTAAAAATACTCCAACCATCCTAAAGCTGTCAGGTGTACTCTTTGAGTTTTAAGTGAATCCCCACTGTGGACCTAGCCACTAAAAATTGTAGCAACAACTGTACTCCCCATGGACTGGGACCAGAGATCAAAGACCCACAGAATGTCTTGAAAATTGGAGATATGATGAGTAAGTTTTTCTAGTCTTGCTAGCCCAAGAATTTGCCAAAACCAATAATGCTAGGCTTTTCAAATTAGCCAGACTCCTGGAGGACCAGGAACTCTCTTTGGATCCACATGCTTGGCCAGGAGGGGAAACCTGGCAAACTCTAACTGGAAAGACTATCAGCTATAGGATTGAGATGATAAGGGACATAAAAACATGAAAATTACAAATTAATCTATAAACTCAGCAAAACTAAAAGCCTGATGAGTGAGTGGACCCACCTAGATCTGGAAGAAAAATTTATGAGAGTGTGAACAACTGCGATATTATCTGAGTGAAAAATGATTCTCTTGTCAAGTAATCTGTCTTTCCATATCAAACACTGCCACCCAAATGGGAAAATTTTCTAGAAACATGATGTCCTTCCTTCTTTCCACAGACCAACTTTCCAGACACCTTTCAGCCAACAAACTACCCATAAAATAACCCCCCCATGCCATACCCCCCCCCCAGATGCATCAGTAAAAAGCTCAAAGTCAGTGGCTTTGGTCCAAGGGGACTGCCATAAAGAAACTCCATTAAAATAGTTCAAGAAAGTAAACCATAACCAAAGGGCCTCTTTATCCATCTGGTCAACCTGCCCAGGTGGTGTTTGGTCCTATTACCTTTCAACAAGTCAGACACAGACTGTGGGAAGGCTCTGCCTAGGGAAGCTGCCCTACAGGCAAAATTCAACAAACCATGTAACTGCATGATGTCTCCTAACCGTACTTTGCTGGAATGCAAAGATCTCCAAAGTAACTGCCAAACTTATCTCACTTTGGGTGGAGGAAACTTAAAGGAGTAATCAGTGGTCTCCAAGTCTAAGCCCAAGAAAGTGAGGACTCAGCCTGGTCCTTCTGACTTGTCATCAGCCAAGGGTACCCCCAACTTGCTGCATAGCTGCTTGAAAATGAACATCCCTTCCAAAGCACCATCCTGACCCTCTCTCACTATCAAAAAATCATCTAGGTAGTGTACTGCTGACTGGCAGGAGGCCCGTTTTTACCAACACCAATGTAAAGCTGTACTAAATATTTCAAATGTTGCACAAGTCACAGCACACCCTTTTGGCACTGCAGTGCTGAAAAATATCTTCCCATTGAACCCCTGTTCCTCTGGCCAATCCTCTTGTCTCACAGGGAGAAGATGGAAAGCAGAATAGATATCCATCTTACAGAGCCAGGGGTCCATATAGCCCATGATGACTTCCACCACCTGATCCAAAGAAGAGTAGTGTACCTTGGTACACACCTGTCCTTAGGCAACAAACCCCAACATCTGGAAACAGGATGACCCTTCCCACATCCTGAACATGACTGGTTATATTTGCAAGTGGGCCAGGCACATTTGATCTGATTGAGTGCCCAGCAAAATCTTATATCTTTTGCATTAGCAGCCCCTCCCCTAATGCCCATAGGCACCTCCTTGTCCATCTTGGCACTGAGCCATATGTCAGGGTGTTTAGACTCCCACCTGAGGGAACTATTGAGGAGTTTCAGTTTCCTGAAGCACTGATCATAATTTAATCACCCCAAATCCCCTCTAGCATGGTGGGCTTCCCTTGTTCCTACAAAGTAACCTAATAAAGGCAGCACTTGGGTGGGATCCTTCTCATTGATTATGCTCATAAATGCCACAAAAAACAGAGACCAAGTATCCCAGGTCTTCATAGGTGTCCTAGATGATGCCTTCTTCCCGATGACCACTAAGGCTTACATCAAGTCCTTGTTGGATGTGTTATCAGCATCCAGTGTGCACTTTATATCCTCATTATCTACTAGATTCAGGATATCAACAAACTCCCCTTTTATAATCTCAACTTTGACCTTAGAGGGAACATGTCCTGTGATATGAGAGCCAGGTGACTTGGAATATGTGCAGCCGAAGGTAGCCATGGGGGAGAAAAACTGGGAGATGCCCTCATCTGACTGATGTGGGACATCCCTCTCTGAACCATTGACCTCCTCAGAGCCCCCATGCAAGTAAGATAAAGGTAACTGCACCACCTAGTTAACATCAGTACTTGCTCCCACTCTCAGACCGAAAGGTCTGGAGGCAGCAAATTTTCTCTCTAAGGCTAAGTCAAACAGTCTAACTCTACCCTCTTCAGGCAAAGAATTTATAAAATGCTCTAAACAATTTGACCCCTACCACTAATATCAAGCCCTGTATCCCTGACAGTGACATTACCTTGAACTTCTCTAGCTATGTCGGATGAGCAGGAAGGGGTGACCTTTTGGCCAGAGGCATCTCCGAGTCTTCTTAGCTGGAACTGGTTCCCCAGCTATGCCTTCTTCTGGATTCATCAAAGGTCTCTTCCTTGAATTCAGGCTTTGTTCAGCCACCCCCACTGATTCTAAATCAATTAGCACACCTTGTGCTTCCTGCAATAAACACAACCATCTGTCTTTTATGGACTGCACTGTGGCTGAGCCTGAAAGATAGAAAGAATTAGTTCAGGGAATAATACACACACACACACACACACACACACACACACACACACACACACACACATGGATCTAGGACTATTGAATGAAAGTTCAATAGTCCGAATCCACAGTCAGCGAACATACTTTAACGAAAGCACTTTCACCGAAAAAGCGCTTTCGTTAAAGTGTGTTAAAAAAAAACACTAAATATACTTTTATTAATATTCTCAATCCGACATCACACTACAGTGAGGAAAAGGGAATATTCCCTTATCCCCACCATAGTACGACCTCCGCAACAGGCATACTTACAGGAAAGTGCTTCTTTGGTGAAAAGCACTTTCGCGTAAGTATGTCCGGCCGATAGTGATTCGGTGATGCTGTGATTCAGGGATCAGTACAGATCACACACACACACACACACACACACACACACACACACACACACACACACACACACACACACACACGCACGCACACATGCACACATGCACACACACACACTCACACACACACACAAAAGGGGAAAGAATTCATACAACAGTTCCAGTTAATTTAAAAGAAATAATGGGCTGCTTGGATGCTGTGCTGCTAAGAGGTTCTAGAATGTGTATCCCTCAGGAGATTTCCCTGCTCTTTCCTTTAGAATGCCACTGTGACTAAAACTAGCTGAGCTGCTGTGCCATGACATTTCATACACAAAAAAACACCCTGACAAAACCAAGGATGTGTACAACTTAATAATCAAATTCTGAGGTAACATTATACATTATCAGTTATCCGAAGTGCCATGCCTAAAACTTAAAAAAGTTTGATACTAACCTTACAACTTTATGATAAAATAATTGTACCCAAAATATCATCACACAATTAATTATGTAATAACATTTAACCTACAGACAACCCTCACTACAATATAAAAACAAAATTTGACTGAATTCCCTGTAGTCAGTCTCCAAAATGCACCCACATAATAAATCATCCTGCCACAAAGTGAAACACAGCTACTGACCTTAATAAACACCCCTTTACAACTGATACGTCAATTCAAAAGGTGAGCAACAAAACATGATAGGATATAAGACCCCTACTACTCAGTCTCCCACACACAAATTGTCCTAATTAATTAAAGCATGCTTCAACTGGTTAAAATAGCACATTAAACAACCCTGCTGAAATAAAGAAGCAAACCATACACAACAAAATCATACAGATTCCAGCAATCATATACTATGCCCTAACATAATGTTTTAACTGTGTCATCCCTGCAACATGCTGTTACCAGGTATTTATTTCTGTATTTAATCCATATATATATATATATATATATATATGTATATATATATATATATATATATATATATATATATATATATATATATATATATATATATAGTTATATATATATATATATATGTATATGTATATATATATATATATATATATACATATATAGATATATATATATAGATAGTTTTATATATATATATATATATATATATATATATATATATATATATATATATACATACATATATATATATACATACATATATAGCTATCTATATATATATATATATATATATAGCTATCTATATATATATGAGAGTAGTCACCCTTCAGATGTGTAGTGTAAAAAGATTACTGGAACCCCTCCCCCACCCAACAATGGCTAGTGTGCCAGTATTATGTGTGTTTTTTTTTAATATATATATTATTTATTCTATTCAAATGTATTTATATATTTTAACTATTATCTAAGCCATTGGATGCATATTAAAAACACTACCTAATATATCTCTCTTAATTAATTATTTTACATTTTATATATAAATATATATATATATATATATATATATATATATATATATATTATTAAAATTCGATTTGCATATGGTCGAGACCATATGATAGATTTTAATAAATGAATGTGTGTAGTGTTCAAATGGCACACAGAGGCAAGTATTGTTGCATGCCTTGTGTGTACGTAATGTATTTTTGTTTGGTGTTGGGCAGAAGTAAAGAAATCTCCTGCTTTTTGCCTCCGCATACAGCACAAGACGGGAGATTTAGTTGGTATATTTAGGGGTGGGGTGGGGTGCCCCCCCCCATACATGCAGGCAAAGCCCTGCAAAAAAGAAAGCTTGTGGTTTTTTTGCTTTAATGGTTTCTTTGTAGTTCGAGATTTGGAAATCGATCTTCTGAAGTGAATCCATATATATATATATATATATATATATATATATATATATATATATATATATATATTTTTTATTAAATTTGTAGTTTAAAATATTTATTTATTTATTTTATTTTACATTTGTTGACCAGGATTGGATACATGTTCATTTTCAGCGGAGGCCCGGTGAGAAAAGCTCCAAGGTAGAACATACAGTGAAAATCCCAAAATGATTACAAGTTACATACAGTTTACTGACTCCAATTGAGCAAGCAGGTAATATAATCATACATTTTTAAAACAGTGTTGACACATTGACAAGGCCATGTGATGTGATTATAGAAGAGGAGCTAGTCGGGTTTTGAACAAGGACATAGCCAGTGAGTTTTAAGGTATAGCTTGAGGCTTTTTTTGAAATGGGTAAGAGAGGGTTCAAGAGTAAAATCAGCAGGAAGAGAGTTCCAAGTTTTGCCAACAGACTTAGCATACAGAGAGTCCCCAGCAGAGTTGTTCATTTTGGATGTTTGAACCAGTAGTTTATTAGAAGAATGAAGTGACCTCAGGTTGTTATAAGGCAGGCTTATTATCAGGGTGGTTGAGAACTTTATGGACAATTATAAGCTGTTTGTGCTGAAGTAGGCTAGGCAATTCTTGCCACTCCAGAAGATTTAGGTTGTGACAGTGGTGGGTCCTATAGGCTGTGCCTGTTGCAAATCTAGCAATATGGTTATAACAGCTGGAGAGTTTGCTAAGAACAGATTTGTTCAAATGAGTGAGTAGAGGGGAGACATAGAGAAGAGTGGAGAGTAGATGGGAATGAACCATAGCAGTCCTAGCACATGGAATAAGGAAAGGTTTGCTCTTATAGAGGGAGCCAAGTTTTTTTGTTAATGGTTTTGATCGTTTGATTGACATGGATATCAAATTTGAGGGTGTTGTCTATTGTGATGCCTAAGAGTTTGGTTTGCACATCTGGGGAAATAATGGTACCATTATTAGATTTTATGGTAAAGAGTAGTGAGGAAGACTTTCAAGTGAGGGAGAAAAGAAGCAACTTTGTTTTGTTAGGGTTTAATATCAGCTGATGGTTACAGAGCCAGTTTTCAACTATATTGAAAGTATTCTGGGTTAATGTCATTAGATATGTTGGGGAGGTGGCTGAACAAATCAAGGTGGAGTCATCCACAAAATGGATACAGGTAGCATTTGGTATGACAGTGGGAAGGTCATTAATATAGAGAGATAAAAGAAGAGGCCCTGGTATGGAGCCCTGGGGAACACCTAGGATGTCAGGTAAACGGGTTGATAGTTTGTCCTGCCATATGATGGCTTGTTGTCTACCACACAGGTAAGATTGGAACCATTGATGTGCACGGCTATTTAGTGAGACTGCCTTAAGGGTGTGCATGAGTATTTGGTGCTTGACCATATTGAAGGCCTTGGAGGGATCTAAAAAGAGGAATGAGGAAAGCTTGCTTTTATTTCAGTTATGGTTTATGGTGTTGGAGAAGGGTAGGAGGGCTGAGGTGGTACTGTGGTGTGTCCCAAAACCATGCCAAGAGTTAGCCAACAGCTTATTCTAGGTAAGATACTGCATAAGTTGCTTATGTACACACTTCTCCTTAATTGTAGCCAATGGTGACAGAATAGCTGCGGGTCTAAAGTTTAAAATAACTCCCCAGCAGCCCTGCGTGACAACCAGTACATTCCTCAATGCTCGTCTGTGATTAAATTATTAAATTATATATATTTTTATTATAAATTAATAATAGAAAATGGGTGAAAGCAACACCAGCAATGCAATGGATGACTAAACAGCAGCCATACAGCTTATGAGCCCTCCCTCTAACCTACAGCCTCCCACCTGCATAGTCGCTGCCAGCTGGCTGCATCCTTATCTGCAAGCCGTACCTACTGACAGATTCTGCCAGCAAGAACAGCAGCACTTCCCTTAAATAGTGAGTGATTGCCTGCACCCGCACCCAATGACGACTCGTGCTTATGGGCAATGGGCCATTACCGCAGGAAATCTTCAATAAAAAATTAATTGTTTTTCAGTTCATGTGACATAAATTTTTTTTTTAGGGAAATCTCTTTGTGGGTTCTAAAAAGATAATTTTTTGAAATATTCCTTTGATTTTTTTTTTCCAACTCATTTAGTCATTCACGGTGAACTGTTTGTTATCAGCATAACAGGCTTGTAAGTATATTGCCATCTACTTCTCTCTGTTTGTACAAAGCTGTAATTAGAGATATCATTTCATTGAAAATGTATGGATATAAGATCCTTTCCACTTTATCTCAACCATTTGCTTTCAAATTTCCTATTATACATGTGAACTAAACCACACATCAAGTAAAACACTATGGAGCTACACCTAAATGCAAAACAGATTTGAAGGAATTAAGTACGAATATAATTTTGAAGCATCACTGATGTTTACTTTTACATGAGTTTGCTGAAAGTTCATTTATCTTGAGAGGATAAGGCATAGAGATTATTTGAATAATCTGGAGATGTATCAACAGGAAAATGTGAACATGGCCTTCCTTTACTGCAGATTTGTGTACTATGTAAACTTTTAGGTTTGGGAAAGGTATGCACTAATGTCACATCTCCTAGTGTAATATGGTTTGCTGTTCTGAGATTTAAGGAATGGAAGATGTGCAGTGTAAGTGAAGGTCAGACTCTTAACTTCATTTAGATAAGAGTTTTCTTTATTAATTTTCTTTTAACTTTTTGGAATGTAATTATTGACTGAGGATGGTTTAGTGAAGTGCATGAATCAAGGTACAGTAATTAATTATTGAAACAGAGACAGACAAAGAGTCTAATTAGTAATAAAAACAGTAAGAGAGAGCAAATGAGAGTCTCCTAACAGAACAAATATATATATATGTCGGTACAAGCTTCCAATTAGGCTGTGTTTCCAGTACTAAGCAGCAAAATCATTACAGCAGCATCAATGTTTCTTTTGCTAATTGTTGGTGTATTACTAGAGTGCAGCCAAACAGTGCCGCATGATGTAAAATGACTATTGTGGTGCCCTTGCTAGATAATATGATAATGCCGACAAGCTTAATCAAAAAGGATGCAGTTTTCCTTTCAATGTTTTGCATTATACTTCTCTAACAGATATAGATTTAGAGATTAATTAAAAATGTACTGTAATACAGGGTTTATATAATAACATCGAAGTAGTAAAACATCGAATGTTATAATATCGAACCCAAAACAGCAAATGCTGAAAATAGTGAAGCTGCAGAACATCGAATTCTTTCCTAGGGAAAAAAAATGGTGGGCTGTTTCTTCTGCTTCACTATTTTCTCCACTGTGGTGCGAAGGTTATGGACCGGGTTAAGGTAAGTGTGTGAGCTGTCCGGGTTATGGTGAGTGTGGGAATGGGATAGTTAGGGACCTTAGGTTTAGTGAGCAGGTAAGGTGAGTGTCTGATAGTTAGGGGCCTTAGGGTTAGAGAGCAGCTAAGTTGAGTGTGTGATAGTTAGGGACCTTAGGGTTAGTGAGCAGCTAAGGTGAGTGTGTGATAGTTAGGGACCTTAGGGTTAGGGAGTGGGTAAGGTGAGTGTGCGATAGTTAGGGACGTTAGGGTTAGGGAGTGGGTAAGGTGAGTGTGTGATAGTTACGGACCTTAGGGTTAGGGAGCGAGTGAGGTGAGTGCATGATAGTTACGGACTTTAGGGTTAGGGTTTGGGTTAAGGTAAGTGGATAGATAGTAGTGTATGTACGGTTCAGTGTAGGGTTAGAAGTAGGATTTTAAGTGTATATGTGTGGATTACTTTTTTTGGTGTGCTTGTGTTGTGTGTGTGTTTCTCCGAACAACAAATTTTTTTCCCTGGGAAAAAATGTGCTCTTCTGAGCTTTCGATTATATCAAATTTCAACATTCCATATATATTTTGGGATTTCGATTATGTGATATACACCCGTAATACGCTAGTAGTGTACTGTACTGTATTGTAGCACTTAACACTTTAAGGTGAGCTCAGTTCCTGAGGCGGAATCATTGCTGTACATTTAACAACTCCTTTAATTCTATGTGGAACTACAAAGTAACAGAAGATATAATATGTCTCACAGTTACATTGAATGGTAATAAATGAAATTGCATCAGTATCAGAGTTTAGAATGAAGTATAAATTTTTAGTTTGAGAGACTATATGGCACACAGATCTGGGCACTCACGAACCCCAATGTTTGTATACTTATATATATATATATATCTCTATGTAAAAAGCTTACATTTCTCTGCATTAGTCTTTTATTTTATTTTAATCAAAATGTCACCACTCTTAAATCTGTCATCTATCAGGAGCAACCTTTGCCAATTTTATAAAGAACTGAAAAGGAAGATAGCACTAGAAAATGATAGGGTTTAACCACATCTACCATATAATACCATGACAAGTGTAAAATGTTCTTTATTGCCCCAAAGGACCAGGAACAGTAATATGATAGGTATTGAAACAGGAAGGCTTTTGTTTGTACACAAGTAGCAAATCTTAAAGGGAGCCAAGTATTCACATTGTGCGTGAGGAAGCATTAATGCCAAACATGGTGTGTGCTATTGTTCTGAAGTCCAACGCCACAGGCTGTGGGCCTCAACACCCATGAAAGGGCATTATCTACACAATACATACACTAGCATTATTGTGCTTATAGAATGTGCTATATGTTGAATTGTTTTGTATTATTACTGTATGCATTTGTTTAATATTTTTCATGTAAAATAGTTCACCCTCCTAATGTTCCAAAGTTGCTATAGTATATGTAATTGTTGTTAGAGGAAGTATTTTACATCTAAAATATTTGTTTAGCAAGTATTCAATGTCTAAACATACACAATCTCTCTCACACACCCACATATACACACATTTAGAAGTGATGTACATTTAAAACATAAATGACTAAACACAGTTAATTATGCCAGCCATTAAAAATTTCATACATGCATTCATCTCAATTCCCCAGATTTTCACAGAATGTCCAGATTTTTTCTTCCTTTTCTGGTCTGTCATAACATTTTTGTTTTGCTGGCAAATCATTGTGGGTTGAACTTACATTTCAGTTTCAGTACAGGCTAAAATCCTGTTATTCTAGCAACTTTCTAATTTTATAAGAGCAATATTTTAAATCTTTCCCTATGCCTGTGCCTTTGTCCCACAATTATTTTACATTTTGTCCAGATTTATTTGGCTAAGAGGATGAGAGATGTGCAGTTACAGCCAATAATCAGACTCCATCTCTCTCTCTCTCTCTCTCTCTTTCTCACTGTCACTTCCGCTTTCATGCATGCAATCATACATACACACACACACACACGCACACACACACACGCACACACACATACACACACACACACACACACACACACACACGCACACACACACACACACACCTTTTTTTTATGTTTTTTTATAAAATCTACTTATTTTAATTTTACACTTACTAAGCTTCAGAAGCGCTACTCAAGTGAGTTCAAAATAATGACAGCTGTTAACTTCCTTATAGTCTGAACTCCATGGCAGTTTAATCTGCTACAGTGATGTGACCAACTCATTTTTCAGTGGGCATTACTGTCTAGACAGATTTCTTTTAAATACTTGAGCATCTAGTTTGTGCATAGCCGAGCAATGATCATCAAGTTCCTTGTCTTATTCACCTAATTAATATTTACATTTCCCTCATTACTCCCTTGTAAATCAGTAGCCATGAATATGCACTTTCTGGTTCTCTCTGTGGCCAATTTGGTTGAGATGAGCATTCTGAGGCATTGTAGTAATTGCCTCTAATACACTGACAACCCACTTATTCTTAATAAAACAGATAAAGTATGTGAGAGGAGTAAATATACCTTAATGCAAAACTCTATCATACAACCAAAACTAATCCCAAAATTCCAAAGGAAATATTGCATACCACAATCCCCTCCAACCATAAGTAGAGAACAGGATATCAATGCAATTTCCCAAGGCCAAAAACACTGCATCAAAAATGTTGCATTGCTGGGTCCAGATAACATCCTGGGATGTTTAATAAATAGCATTAAACATAACTTCTCTGGTCCACTTGAATCACTTGAATCACTTTTCAAATGGAACCGTCAGTTAGGTTTTGTCCCCAAGGAGTGAAAGATATCTACAGTCATTCCCCTGCACAAAGGAGGTTCAACCACTGATCTGGGTAACTATAGTCCTCTAAGTATGACAAGCCTCACATGTAAGACATGAAAGGTATCACCATGGACATAATAAATGAGGACATAGGTAACCTGCAAACACTGGACGCATCCTCATTTGGCTTTGTTAAAGGAAAGTTATGCCTATTAATTCCGGTGGATTTTCTAAAATGGTCACTAAAGCATTGGATCTTCATGTAAGGTTGTGCACATATGTATATGTATAAGTCCACAGTTTTCTGCCACATTAACATATATACAACTCTCTTTTTTTAATATTTAACATCGTTCTCTATCTCCTTTATTAAAGTCCTGCTACTTCTTCCAAAACCACTAGGTGATTTTTCTTGAAATTGCTGCTAATCTCAATCTTTTGTTAAACATAATCCTTTAGCTATTTTACTAACATATTCCTTGATTTTTCCATATTTATTTTATTCACTTCCCTTATATCTTAAAAAAACTTTTCTAAACATAATTTTCCTACAGTTTTTCTACCTTTATACATTTTAAGAAAATGTGTTCTGTAGTTTCTTCTTTACCACAATGTATACATATTCTTTCATTTATTTTTAGATGGCATGTTTCCTTTTACTGACAATTTATTAATCAGAAAACTCCACATAAACCTTGACATTCCAGTTCCTTAATACACCGTGCTTTTCTTACTTTTGTAACTTTACCATATTAATTTGTTAAATTAACCCATGGAGTAACATAATAATATTATATAACTTTACCATATTAATTTGTTAAATTAACCCATGGAGTAACATAATAATATTATATAATGATATTGTTATACCATACTTTTATCTCGTTTCAATTTCATCAATTTTACTTTTCTTGATAATTTCTCATTTCTTTATTTATACATCTTTTCCTCATTTTAACATATCTCAAAAGTGTTTATATTTATATTTTAATAGTCTTGTCATTAACCTCTCATTTTCCATTTATCCTGTGCAACACCTTATACAAATTCAGTGAAGCAGCTTAAACAGTTGGGTTTATTAATCCTAAACCTCCATCTTTCTTATCCATACATATGTATAAAACCACTCTTTTCATTGGATTCAGTCTTGAACCTGGAAAAAAAGAAAAATATTTGCAGTATTTCATCTTCACAGAGTATTGGTAACATATAAACACTATCTAAATGCAATATCTTTCACAATATAACTTTAATCAAATTGATTTTTTTCTAAAAGATAACTTGTATGTTTTTCAAAAAACACAAAGCTTCTTTATTTTATTTAGTATCCTTTTCCACTGTTCCCCACTTACATTTTTACCATCAAATCTTATTCCTATATTCCTCCTATCTGTAGTATACTACCCAGTCCTTTGCTATTTTCTTTATTTAGAGTCATATCTATTGTGTTTAGACATTCATATATGCAATATATGATTTCTTTCATCCAAACACTGTTTCTCGTGATCAGCATAATATCATCTGCATAAATTAACATACCTGAAATTTTTATCCCTTCATTAGTTATATAAGTAGTATCTTTCATATTTATATTTGTGTCTCTAATTAATACAGTCATAACTAAACAAATAATATACTACTCATAGGACATCCCTGATGTATGCCTTCCTTGTATCTATTTCTTGGCTCAACCATCCATTTACTAGAATTCATATTTTATTTTTATCATATGCTGAACAACCTACATTCCTTATTTTCTAATATTATGCTCCTTCATAATTATCCCCAAAAGTTCATGTCAGTTTGTATCAAATGCTTTATTTAAATCACCTATTTTAAGCTTGGCTTATTATGGTCTATGTATAATATCATCCACAATTTCCCTTACTATCAATAATAATTCCTGAATCCTTTTCCCTTTAAACTATATATGCTATCTTCCGTAATACATTTCATTTTACTTTCCATTCTCTTCTGAATTATCATCATACAAATCTTGTAATCTGCATTGTTCAGTACTATAGGCCTCCAGTTTTTAATTTCAATTTTCATCCTTTTTCCATAGAAATTGTAGTAGTCCACTACACTAATCTTTATACATGCAACCTTCATTTAACTACTCATTTATAACTTTTCAAAAATACTTTTTCTGCCGGTCTGCAATGTTCTTATAGAACTGATATTCTGTTCCATCTGGTCCTGCAACTGACTGTAGAGTACCGTGTCTAAGTATCCTATCTAATTCAGATAAGAAAATCTCATTTTCCAATTCTTTATTTTCCTGCTCTGATAATTTTTTAGCGTGCCATATTTTTCCTTATTCTTTTTTTCTATCTAAACATTTCCTTTGCATAATTCACTGCGATATTCATGATTTGTTTTGGGAACTCCTTACCTGTCCTCTCTCATCCTTTATCATTTTTCATTATGTTAGTATTCTCCTTTACAAAGCTACTCACATAAGCTGATGCTGCTTCTCTTTTATTTTGTAAAAAAATATATGTTTGCTTAAAAAAATAATTCTTTAATTTTCTCGGTTCCTTTTGTAAATTCAAGTTCCGCCACAAATATTATCTATCATTTCTTTCTAAATAAATAAATAAATCTGTATACATTGTTGTATAATTTGCTTTTCCTGTCTTTTTACATCTGTCTTTCTAAAAAAAAAAAAAAAATCAAACAAACATTTGCTTGTACTTTTCTTTGAAAGAGAGACATCACTTGGGCCAGTTTTATAAAATGCTCTAAAGGAAATGTGATCTTTCCATAATTTTGTAATTATTTTCTTTTCATTTTCATCCTATATTCTCTCTTTTATTCTTTGTATTCCTTTTCCCATTCTGGTATACTTCTTATTCACATTTATCTCTATCCATACTACTAAATGATTTTAAAAATCTGTTACAAGTGTCTCTCCTTCAGCAATATTTAAACCTTGTGATACAATGAAATAATCTATTTCAGTATTATATGCACCCTGACTTTGTATCCATGAATTATTATTCCAGATCTTTAACTTACCACATTATAATTTCAAATGATTTCACATCCCTCTCTCTTTTTCTTTTTTCCTTTCAAGTCACATTTGAAATCTCCTGTCCGGTCAATATAATATTCTTATTTATTACTACATAATCCAAACTTTTATAAAATAAAATTCCCCCTTTCATTTCTTGTAACATAGGCATATAATATTATAATTCTATATATTGGTCATTCTGTCTTTGGTCTGCAATAGTTAATGTTCCATCATTACCAGTGCTACATTCAAACGTGCCTTGTGGTACCAAACTGCTGGTCTGCAGTCCCCCCCAGCTTTGTCATAGAAAATAAAAGAGTTTAGCATTTTTTATGCACTAATAGTAGTTCAAACTGTAAAATAGTGTGCAAAGATGAAGATGCAAAGCAGAAATTGGAGCATCATGCACATGTGCTTTAGTTCTGATAAAACAAATATGTTTTTGTCATCAGACTATTTTTAAAACAGTCCATATTGGGAAGACTGCAGGCATCAATGAAGATGCCCAGAAGTCATTGTGGTTTTAGCTGCAGGAAACAGGAAGTCGATGAGACTGTTACGATACGATGGTAAAGTTGATGGCACTGTTACATGAGTACATGCCATGGCTGCTGATTTGTCCTGTTACTCTTTTATTTTCTTCCCATGTTTTAACTCGACATAGTTAAGTTGTGAAGGTGACAGAGAAAAATGAAGGACTCTTGAAAAAAAAAGTGGAAATTGTTTAATCATTAAGTGGAGACTCAGAATCAAACTTTAAGGAGAGAGAAGTCAAAGAAGGCTGTTTGTAAATTACAACCCCCTCCCCAAAAAAAGATGAATTAATTAAGTTCTCATTTTTTTTTTTACCTGGCAGGGCCAACCAGCTATTTTCTGCATTTTTTTCTTGGCAGGGTCAACTAGATACTTTCTGTGTGTATTTATTTATTTATTTATTAATTTTTCTGTCAGAGTCAACCAGATACTAGTAGTCTGTGTGTTTTGGGGGCTGTTGATGACTTTTTTTAATTTAATATCCTGGCAGCATTTTGGGGACTGTGGATGATTTTCTTTTAATATAATATCCTGGCAGGGTTAACCAGATACTAAGGTGGCAGTGTGCTTGGGAGGCTGCTTGACTGTGGATATCTTTTTTCTAATAAAATATCCTGGCAGGTATCAGACAGATAATAGCTACATAGTGTGTTTTGGGGCTACTTGCTGATAAAATGCGTGTGTGTGTGTGTGTGTGTGTGTGTGTGTGTGTGTGTGTGTGTGTGTGTGTGTGTGTGTGTGTGTGTGTGTGTTTGTTTTAACCTAATCTTTTTGCTGGGTCATTAAGATAGATTAGAATGGTGTGTGGATATTTTGTTGTTGAAACTCTAGCCTTGCATGGCTAAAGTGTATATGAGTGAAATGAAGTAAGCTCAGCTGCAAGCTCTTCACTAGGTGATGTTAAAGAAATACTGTAATGTAACCATTGTCTTCTCTTTTCATTATTTTAAACATTGTAGGCTCAAAGCAGATATTGTAGATAAGCAGTTTGGCTGGGGGCTATGCCTAGTATGTGTGAATGAAATGACTGGACTTATTGTTGTTCTTCTGACTTGCTTTGTAAGAGTAACATAAATTTGAGTGAAGTAAGATTAACCAGAAGCTCTGAACTCTCACTATTGTTTATGTAAAAATGTATATATTAATAACTGTGTTGTCTTGTATCCTTTTTTTGTCTTTTAACCTTGCAAGATCAAATCACATATTATGGGGTGGGGTGGGTAATAGGGATTGGAGCTATATGTGAATGAAGCAACTGGCCCTGCTGTTTGCTGTTGTTGTAAGTCCAGTTTTGCAAGACTGTAATAGTGTGTACTTTCAGGTGAAAGTAATCTAATTATCAAATGTATGAGCCATTCTTAATGTATGTTATTTCATATCTGTTTATGTATATACTGAATGTCTGTTTAAAAATATTTGTAATGTGTTGCATTTCTCCCCGGACATATGCTGAAAAGGTTTTTTTGACTAAAGACAGTTGGACAAACCTGGGTAAACAACTGACTAAACAAAAGCAAAATAAATAAAATATTTGTATTTGTGTAAGGAGAGCTGGCACAAATATGTTGTGACTAATGTTTCTGTTAACTATATGAAATTAATGCAAGCATGTTAATTTAATCCTGTCAGGGTCAAAGCAGATACTTTTGTTCAGTAATGGGGGGGCTGTTTGTGAATGAAATGAGTTGACTGGCCTTGCTCTTTACTGTTGTAATTCTAAATTTGCAAGGTTAATGTGTATTTTGGTAAAGTCAACTGTCATACAAGCCTGTGTCACTGTTTCTCAGAACCACTGGCACATTAGGCATTGGAGTGACCTAGAATTATGAATAATGAATTAAGATAGTACAGTGGGATTTCCAAATCTCCTTATTTTCACTTGACATTGTACAAAATGCAGATTATCTGATACAGTACAATGCTTGTTTACTTCACCACGTGTAGTCATAATAGTTTTATGGAGTCAAGACCAACCACTTTTTTACTGTTTAGAGACGTTTAGGTTTTCTGCTGTTATAGCATAACCCAAACACCTAAATAGCTCTGAAATGTGATTTAGTCTAGTATTTGGTAGACCATTCAGCATGTGCAATAGTGATTGAGCAGTTATTTTATGTAAAATGGTAAGCATAATCGGTGTTGATCCCACTGTATCATATCTTCACCCTGCAAATTAACCCCACCCCTTTGAAGTTGGACACACACCATTCAGGTGTCAGCAGCTCCCCTTTGATTTGAAATCACCTTGCTACTGGTTACATTTAATACTTTCACTAACTTCTTACAAAGCACCACTATGCCAGAACATTATTGTCTTCCTATGTTCCATATTGTTTCTCCTCAAAAAAGCTTTTCTGTTTGCAGTCACTCTTCCTGTATCAGCATTCTTATGTCATTCAATATTATTACATAAACATCACACTCTCTACACCAGTTTAAAATTCATATTTGTGTACTTATATGTAAATACTATTTGCAATTACAGAAAGAAGTCTAAAATGTTAACAATATCTGTGTTGAAAATTGTTGAATATTATGTGGTTCTTTAGGCAAATTTAGCATCTATGTTATTGCCATTATCCATTTCCTTTCTTTTTTATACTTATCCCTTTGAACTTTCTTACTGTTTCTCTTATTTTGTCAATAGAATTCCTTTTCCCTTTAACTATTTTCTAATTTACGTCTTCCTCATCACTTATTTCAGAACCTTCTTCTGTAACATCTTCTGTTTTATTTTCTTCTTTAATGTTATCTTTATTGTTTTTTGTTCTTGCTTTCTGGCATACCCTCTTTCTTCTGGTCCTACTATTTCTTCTGTTTGTATATTTTTCTCATTTTTTTTATTTTCTTTATCTTTATCCTTTCTCTCTACATTACAATCCATCCATAAATGCCCGATTTTGTTGTATTTATAACATTTCAATTCACACTGTTTTTGCATCATGACCTGTTTCCCCACAAATATAACATTTCCTTTTATCACAGGTACTTATCAAGTGATTATTCTTTCCACAGGAAAAAAAAATGTTTGGGTTATCCACAATATTTTATAACATCCTTGCTTCTTTCTGCATTTATTACAGAAGGGATATGCATAGTTTTTTTTTTTTTACATTTTCAGTACAATGTGACAGCCCCACCCACCATTCCATAATGCCCTGTTACAATAAAGTTGAGTAATGTCCATAACTTCTTTGCATATTTTGCTTAAATGTCTCCTCAAAGTCTCTTTTTCAACTTTAGTTCAAAATTGAACATGTATTTTAATTTTGTTACCCATCTAAGTTCCATAGATTACAGTTCTCTTTCTTCTCATACTCTCCCAAAAACTTTCTCTAACAGAGCCAGTCTCAAGGACAATATAACAGAAAGTCTCCTTATGAATAAGAATAAAAGTTCTTACCTCTTGAGCCTTTACATCCAATGGCACCATCAAATTGTCTCATATGTTATACCTGTCAATTTTTTCTTCTTAATTCTGAATTCTTACAACAAATTTCCTTGGATAGCTGATATTACCTTTCTTATGTTCCTCTCTCATCACTTTCCATGTATGTCCCTTAATAGTCTTAGCATAAGATTTATTGTTTAAGGTATTTTTCCTTAAAAATAGCTTCAGTTCCCTCTGATTGAATTTTATCCATTATATCACACAATGAAACATCATTTCCATTCTCTAACTCTGTAATTGCATTTCACCCAAAATATCATCCCGCAACCCTCCTAACTGGAAGGTTATAATAATATAGCCTTCATTTTATAAATCATTTGCTTCTGATGAAGCAAACAAATTCTACTGAAACAGCTCCTCTGTGTCCTGTAACATCTCCACCGTAGTACCAGCCTCTGTGATTTCCACCATCTTTGCTCGCTCCAAGCACTGTTCTCCTAGCTGCCACTGTACTAGGAATGGAACGATAACTGCATGCCAAGTAGGGGAAGTCCCTCAATGCACAAGCTAAATATTTCCCTATAACAGTATAAATACCACTTCAGGTTTCCACCCCTGAAAAGAAGCCACTAACCTATTGGTACTAAGCCAATCAACAAAAGGATAAGTAAATAAATAAAAACTCTTTTCCTCTTTTTTTTTTTATTTGTTTGTTGAATAGTGACTGAACAAGCAGTAATCGATGATATACCTGTCCTTAACATTAGGATGACACTGTTGTCAATGAATGAATTTAGAGAAGACTTTATAGAAACACAGAACATTTGATTCATGTTCAGAAAAGGGGATATAACAATTTGCTAATGAGCCCTTTTCAAAGCAGCTCTTTAAACTGCATGTAATAACTTGAAGCTGCTAGGACTTTGTCTGTGGGATGACAACATGAATGCATAACTTATGGGAGATCAGAGAAAGAGATTAAGGACATGAGACAGAATGTCTGGGCTGGATGGAATGCAGGTGAAGAAGATACATGGCTATTATACCATGCGAACATCGCAAACCCAACAAACGTGCATGCTGATTGGCTAAGCCAACCAGCGTGCACATAGTAAATCCTACAAGAAACAACACAAAAAGTCTAGTCACTAAATATCATGCGGCGACAGCAAATAAACAGTAAAGTAAATAAATCTAATACCCAAAACACACAATTTAACGAAAACACAGAAAACTAACCAATTTCCATACTACACTCCTCATTCCCTCACCTCGAACACTAAAAAAATAAAAAGTCATGCAGTCGCAAATACATCACACACACACTACATAACCACCACTTATAACACAATAAAACCAAGCATTCTCATAAAACCATTCACTTACCTATATTTCCTACAATACCTATACACAGACAACTCCAAAAATGTACATACTAAAAACACACCACACATCCCTCGCAAAGTCAAAAACACACACCATACCGAACGTCCACATCAGCATACATCTAATAAAAGCGCATACAACACCACCATCTAGTGACCAAATAGTAAAAGTACATATTTTAAAAAAATTAATACAAATTAAAACTACACCACATTTCAACATACCTATAACTACTAAAACATAACTACACGTTATAAACTTCTACACTGCTTAAACTATATTATACCAAGCACCACCTAGCCCTTTCCTAACATTTCCTGAAAAACTAAAAAATAACATGTATTTAAATTAAAACAGAAATAAACAATAAACACAAACTGAAAGTGTGGACTATTGTATCTCACAAAAAGTGGAAGAATACAAAAAAAAGCAAACAAAAACATAAATAACAACAATACAAACATAATACAAAACAAACTAACACCATGGTATAATAGCAATAACCCACTTCTGGGTGTGGGTAATGCTGGACTTACCCACGGTTGTCTTTACCACGCCAACCGTGGGTAAATCCAGCATTACCCACACCCAGGCGTGGGTTATTGCTATATTATACCATGACCACCCCAAAACGTGCACGCTGATTGGCCAGCGTGCCCGTTGTCATCGGTTATACTAATGGAAAAGGTCCGGTCGCCCGGACTTTTTTCCATTAGTATAACTCGGTTTTTTAAAACACTGTCTCGCTATGTTAAATGGGTTTAACATAGCGAGACAGCTTTAAAATAAGCAACGGAGATCTCCGTTGCTTATTTTAAAGTTGTCTCACTATGTTAAACCCACTTAACATAGCGAGACAGTGTTTTAAAAAAAAGCAACGGAGAAAGCAAGATCTCCGTTGCTTTTTTTTTTAGTGTTTCGCTATGTTAAATGAGTTTAACATAGTGAGACAGTTTTAAAATAAGCAACGGACATCTCCGTTTCTTATTTTATACTGTCTCACTATGTTAAACTCATTTAACATAGCAAAACACTAAAAAGCAATGGAGATCTTGCTTTCTCCGTTGCTTTTGCTCACAACTCTGATGTACTGCGCAGGCGCGCAGTACATCAGAACTGCCGGATGCCAGACATCTGCGGAAGGGCAGTAAACAGGCATTATACTATGCCATTATTTAAGAAAAGTAATAGTTTCTTTTCTTAATAATGTCATGGTATAATAGCAGTAACCACTTCTGGGTGTGGGTAATGCTAAATTTACCACGGTTGGCTTTGTTTGGTCCTCGGGCTTCGCCTCCGGGACCAAACCACGCCAACCGTGGGTAATTTAGCATTACCACACCCAGCGTGGTTATTGCTATATTATACCATGACCCCCATTAATATTCCAAAGCGTGCGCTGATTGGCCAGCGTGCACATTGTAAATCGAGTTATACTAATGGAAAAGGTCCAGTCGCCCGGACTTTTTCCGTTAGTATAACTCTATTTTAAACATTGTCTCGCTTTGTTAAATGGTGTTAACATGGCGAGACAGCTTTAAAATAAGCAACAGAGATCTCTGTTGCTTATTTTAAAGCTGTCTCGCTATGCTAAACCCATTTAACATAGCGAGACAGGTTTTAAAAACAACGGAGAAAGCAAGATCTCCGTTGCTTTTTACTGTTCGCTATGTTAAATGGGTTTAACATAGCGAGACAGTTTTAAAATAAGCAACGGACATCTCCGTTGCTTATTTCAAAGCTGTCTCACTATGTTAAATCCATTTAACATAGCAAAACAGAAAAAAAAAGCAACGGAGATCTTGCTTTCTCCGCTGCTTTGCCCACAACTCTGATGTACTGTGCAGGCGCAAGGTACATCAGAACTGCCGGATGCCAGACATCTGCGGAAGGGCAGCAAACAGGCATTATACTATGCCATTATTTAAGAAAAGTAATAGTTTCTTTTCTTAAATAATGTCATGGTATAATAGCAATAACGCCTGGGTGGTAATGCTATGTTACCACGGTTGGCTTTGTTTGGTCCCTTGGGCGCTCGGGACCAAACCACGCCAACCGTGGGTAAATCCAGCATTACCCACACCCAGGCGTGGGTTATTGCTATATTAAGCATTCAAGGTCAAGCTGACATTTGGTGTGAAATCTATACACTATGCACAAATGATGGACGATCAGTGTCAAGGTTATATAGGACATTGCAAATGGATTTGCCAGCTCCAGATGAGTCCCTATGGATCTATACAGAAAAAATAATAAATCTAGCTTTTCAGTAAAAGAGAAATCAGTAATAATTAAATCAGTCAATAATACTACATCATCTAACTTTTGCAAAATTTACACATGGTAATTTATTCACAGACGTTTTTCACACCCCAAAAAATACCATTAATATCACGTAATGAGACATCATTATGTTGGAGATGTGAAGAAGCAGAATATGCAGACTGGGTACATATGTTTATAAAATGTAATACTGTAATTCCCTTTTGGTCAGAATTCAAATCCTTTATTAAAGCATTGTGGCTGGATAAATTTGAAGTCACTGACTCATTGTTATTATTTAATGCCCCGATTCCAGTGTATGTTCCAAGTACACAAGTGCACCTCCTCTGGTCACTCCTTGCAATAGCAAGAAAAAACAATACCTCAATCTGGAAAAGTAAGAAAATTACACCTTTTGTGGAATTTATAGCACTGGCCAAAATAGTTTGTAATAGAGAATTAATGACTATAACTTTAAGAACTACAAGAATGGCACATAAAAAACTAGCTTGGTTAAAACTTAAAAAATTGTTAGATAAAATGTGAATGTATTGACAAAGCTACTTCTGTTATGGACATTGTATATAGTTAAGGTTTGTTTATATTGTTTAACATTTTTGTTGCATTTGTATTTATGAAAAATCAATAAAAATTATGAGGAAAAAAAAGCTGACATTTGGTAATTTAACAATAAGGGATGGGTAAAGAAAATAAATCTTCCATCCACACTTCCCCCTCATAAAGGCAAAAGAAGTTAGCAATGGGAGGGGAAGAGTAAGTTTATCAGGTGAAATCAGATAAAACACTTGCTTGCCTGTTGAAGTGACTGCATTAGTGCCATGATGGAAATGTCCCATTTTTTCAAAGGAATTGAGGTTCAGCCTTTTTTAACATTTGCTGCAGTTTAGAACAGCTAAGCTACTCATGCTTAAGTAAGAGTTCAGATTGGAAAAGCGTATATACGTACCATTTGGTGAAACAAAGCAGGCTACTATTGCCTCAAGCTCTCTTTGGGTGGAGCAGCTAGGCCTTAGCTGAATTGAGCCTGGAGCGATTACAAGTCCACATGCTGTGTATGTTGCATGTGCATGTGGGGGGGATGCAATCGCATAGTTCTTATTTTATACCTTGTAAAAATGCAGTTCTGCTACTATTAAATAAAACCATGACTGAGACTATTTCCCAGTTAAGTTGAGCACCTTTTTTATTTTAGTCAACTACATGCTTCACTCATCTGAGAACACTAACTGAAGTTGATTGTTTGTGATCTGGGTTTATATAAACTTTTCTATATGAACGAGCTACTATGAGTAGCTTAAACATTTACCAGAAATGCCAGACATCTCTAACTTACCATCCTACCCTCATTTTAAAATTTGTAGCAAAAATGCATACACATATTTTTGAACTGCAGCTATGAAGTATTGGCTGTATGGGATGTGACACGAAATATAGTATAAACATTTAACATGAACTAGCACATTAGACAGAACATCTCGACTGATACATTATTCCATGCAAAAAAGCTGTTTGGCTTTCACACAAAGTCTCATTTAAAAGCTAGTCAGAAATTACATGAGGAAAAAAAAATAAAGGGTGTGGAGAAGACGTGGAATACTATCAGACTGAATACCCAAGACCGTAAAAAAGAGGAAGAACAGCAGTTTGTTTATGAAAATAAAGTAACTAAAATTCATTTTAACATGTGAGTGTATGGGGGGGCTCATGCATGTACCTCTTCTGCAGTGTATTTTGCATCAGTATTATATGAGGGAGAAGGGGTTATAATAATTGCTAAGATTTTCACCTTATAAACATAAGGTACAGGGTATGATTCTGACCTCAGTTAATTGACTAGGCTTAAAATGATTCTTCACAACATTTAGCCTAGTATTCACCTATGAATAAAAAGGAAAAATAAATGTAGAATAAAAATTATTAAAATGAAATAAGTAGAATTCTTCTAGCAAACAGGCATAAAAGCAGAGAGCCTGGAAGGAAAGAAGGGTAGGCAACTAAGCCAGAAAGCTGCATTAAGTAAGTATGTAAAGAATCAACAAAGAATATACATACAGAAGGAAACAGTTCTCTGTTAATTGTATTGGTGGTGGGAATTGCAACACAATTTTATTTCCTTGCTGGATCAGCCACAAACACAAGGTAAACAAAAATGCATATCTATAGAAGAAACTAAGTGAGCTAATACTAAACATGGACTTATGCATATGATTGTGAATGAGACAGAACCTTAGAGCCAGACTAGAAATTACATGGTACTGAAAACAGAACTTCTTCAAACTCTTCACTGCAGTCTAAATGGTGTGTGTGTGTGTGTGTGTGTGTGTGTGTGTGTGTGTGTGTGTGTGTGTGTGTGTGTGTGTGTGTGTGTGAGAATGTGCACACATATACATTTGTACATGTCTGTGTGAATGCATGTTATGTCCACATGTTGTATATGCTTTGTTTGTGTGTTTTTATTTGTGCATAATTCTAAACAGGAAAGTTTGCCAGCATCTGGAGATGAAATCCTTACATTACCTATTATGCAGGTATAGTGTAAGTTTGGTTTATTAAAGGAAAAACTCTACTTTAAAGAAGGATTACCTTATGTTGTAATAACTGTCGTTGTCTTCTGTAGTTACAACTATAGTTTTTTTTTTATTATTATTCTTTTATGATGATCCATTATAAAGGAAATATTAAGATTTTAACTGGAAGATTGTCTTGCCTTGCAAATCCAACATTCCTTTTGGCATGCAAATAAACATTTTATTTCACAATAAGAATGCTCTGACAGTATTGAAACGTTTGGCCATGATAATGTTGAGGATGTCTAACATTTATCTGACTTAATGTTTACTAACTGGCAATAAAGTGTGTAGTAGCAGATTTTTCCTTTGTCATTGCAACTATTAAAAGAGTAGAGGAGTCATAAATAGTAATGCTACTTACTTATAGTAACAGGTAATTCTTACATGTTGTAAAGTAATATATGACGAGGCCTTCTGCAGTGATCTGACATTAAGTGTTTCTATAAGAATATACCATGTATAATGTGACTGTTGGTAAATGAAGTCTAGAATCTCTGCATTTTTCCTGATGGAAGTATGAAACCATTTGGATGCATAATGCTACACCTGTTTGTAGCATACAAAGATTTCCCACATGTCCAACCTCATTGTTTTTAGGTTCATAGGTTCATAGGTGTGTAATAGGCTAATGGCCTTGGACCCTTTACAAGCCTAGCTCTTAGAAGTGCCCTGGCATTGTGCTTCCCAATGTTAGTTCCCAGTGCTTCTATCAAGTAGAGTCACTGCAGTGATCCCTGGTGTGACATTTCTATTTCCCATCCACTCATAGATTTCTCTTGAAGAGGGCCAGTGAGGTGCTCTGCTTGACATGTATGGGAAGTCTATTCCAGAGAATGGGCAGTCTCTGGGTTATGCACCAGCCCCTCCGGCATGTTCTGTTGATTGTGGTAATGAGGTTGAGGTCTCTGGAGCATGTGGTGTGGAGGGATTTGGATTTCTTTAGATGCAGCATTTCTAACAGAGCTGGGTCAGACATGGCTTTGTAAGTCAAGCAGAGATCACCTCTTAGTAGAAGATATGAGACAAAGAATAGCTGTCATTTTTTGAGTCTGTCCATGTAGTATCACAGTTACCAGTATTGAGATTAGAACCCTTACCTATCTAGCTTTCTGTATTATAGTACTACATAGTTATCACATGTGCTACGGAGCTTTAGTGAATGAGGAAACCAGCAGGTTAATAGCTGGGGATGACATCAATAGCATAGAAAGTACTCCTCCACATTTTATATAGTCCAGTTATATTAGCAATGGAACAGAACATCCAATGGCTAGCTGTGTTTCAGTCTGGTGGTAGTTTGTGGCATTGGAAGTTACATCACCTCTCTGAACTAATGCAGTGTCACTAATGAGGATGAGCTATCCGTCTCCCAGATGATGCAGTATATATACAATATAGTGTACTAGTACTAGTCTAACATACAGACGTTTCACAAGTGAGATTACAGAGTATCTGGTTAGCAGGTAGATAGTCCTGATGGTAGCATGATGTCCTATGAAAATATTTTGACTCACAGCTGTGGCAGCACAGATGAGAGCTCTAACATCAGATTAGCATGTCTTCTACTCATTGGTAGTATCCCATAATGCAGAAGCATTACGATGAAGGGACCATGCCATTCGTGGAATATTTTGTCATTCTAGAATGGTGGCAAGCAGTCTTGTAGCAAAAGTTTATCTTATCCTGCTGTCACTGGTAGGTGGGCAATAACATTTGCCTGATAGCTACTTTACTTCCTGATGGTTATCCATCATGTATGGACAAAATGTCATCTACAACAGTGCTGATAAATCAAGGGCGGTACATGTTTGTAGCAGTTTAATACTTATCAATGCCAGTATAAAGTGCTCTTTGGATAGTCAGAATATGTAAAAGATGCCTACATTCATTTTGGTAATTCAGACAGAATATGAATGCAGGAAAGACTGATAAAAAGATACTCCAGAGACAACCTTTTAGATAATTCAGTTATTAGCCTCCAGCATCAACATTATATTATATAAAATGTCATACATATGAAAGATTGTGCTCTGAAATCTTTCTCCCTAAGATTACAGCAATAAGATAGAGGGGGAATTCAATAAAGTCTACACAGATTAATTTTCCATGTAGGCATAGTGGCATGAAACTTACATGGAAGAAAGCAGATGTGCGATCCAGTAAACAGAGCTGAGGAGCGTGCACGAGTGTGCAAACATGGAAATGTCCATGCCATAGAAATCTCCTCATAAGCAGGTGAACGGCATGCAAATGAAGGTGTTGGACTGATCCATTAAGCAGATAGGCATTAGAGCAGACCCCATGTTGGTGTCCGAAATGTACACTGAAAAATTCTGTGTACATGAGATAAAAAAGTGAAAAAGGGCTGTAAAAGTCCAGTTAGAAGGACAGCAATAGAATAGCAGACATAGATATGTGCAGAACTATGCCCTGTGTGTCCAAAAAGTAATGGAAAATAATATAAAATAATTATATTTTTTAATATTCATATTATGTTTGCATGCCATGCAGCAGTGCACAAACATGCTGTTATGCAAAAATAAAATATGTAAAAGTGTAAAAACAAAAAAAAATAAAATATGTGACAATAATGCATTATAGGGCTTTGCATGGAGTATGTACAATGGTAGATTTCTGTGGATTCTAAGGAGGCAAGATCTGGAATAGTGTAGTTTCCTTGTTTTGTGCACGGATCTGTATGCAAATGAGCTGACGTTATTAAATAGCAAAAATGGGTATCCATGCCTGCAGATCACATCCATGTAGTCCCAGAACCCTGTTGATGTCCACAGAAGAGGTAGCTGACATCAAAAGGGGGTGTATCTATATTTCTTTAAGGACATTGGAGCTCAGCTGCACCTGTTTGTATACCTTGCCACTGAGCTAAGCAGGAAGGTGTGTCCAGTGCCTGCTAAGCCTTTTATATCTTTGGGGGGGGTGTTTTAGCTAGTTTGAGTGCATTTGCTTGGTGCATCACTGTGCTGAGCATGCCTTGTGAATGGGGGTGTGTCCATTGAGTACTGAGCATTGTTTATATCTGTGGCATGGGTTTGTGCACCATGCCACAGTGCTTAGCAGGGAAGGCTGTTTAAAAAAAAAGAAAGAAAGAAAATTGCCTGGGAAAGCCAGCATATGTAAATTACTGATGATCCCTGTATCACTTAAACTGGGCCATTAAATCACTGACAATGATGTACTTGGCATGTGGAATGCATCATAGGTAGCCAATCACTCACGCTGTACCTACAGCAGGGCACTAGAAAAGTTGCATACACCCCACAATCTGATTTCACCTCATACTCTGCACCAGTGGAGTACAAATGTGGGATTTGTAACTAAAGCAGTGATAGGGGCTGCTACAGCTCTGCTACATCTGTATGTTCTAGATGCTATGGATGGTGTTGATGCTGCTACTGACAATAGGCCTAGACTGAGAAGAAGAGTGTTCAGGCCCAGGGTAACCTTCTACTAGCTACATGAGCTGGAGATTGTAAATCACTACAGGGTGGACAGAGACATACTACAAGAACTCACCGAGCTCTGCCTCCCTCAACTCAGACCCAGAGCCAACAGAGGGGAACTCATCCCATTGGAAACAAAGGTATGTGTAGCCCTTATGATACCAGCTACAAGTACTTTCCAAAGACCAAATGGGGACATGACGGGGGTCTCTCAGGCATCAGTATCCAGGGTACTCCACCATTTCCTGGCTGCCATTCTAACACATGCCAGTGAGCACATTTATTTATCCCCCACCCCTAAGGAGAGAGCTAGCAATATGCAAATCTTCCACCATGTAGCATACTACCCTGAGGTACTGGGTACCATAGACTGCACTCATATACACATCAAAGCACCATCTGGTGAGGAGAGTAGAGTCTATGTTAACCGCAAGGGGTATCACTCCATCAACTGGCAGGTCATGTGTAATGCTCAGTGCAGTGTCATGAATGTGTGTGCTGGCAGCCCTGGCAATTATCATGACTCCCATATCTGGCATTCATCACAGCTGTAACAGATGTTTACCATATGGCCATCTACTGGGGGATGCTGGCTATACATTGGAAACGTGGATGATGACACCCCTCAGGAATGCGCACACACCTATCAAAGAATGACATAATGAGGCACATGCACAAACTAGAAATGTCATAGAGTGTGAGTTTAGGGTGGTCAAGTCATAGTTCCAGTGCCTAGATATATCTGGTGGAGCCCTGCAGTACTCTCCAGCCACATATGCACACATTTTCACAGTATGTGCCATGCTACACAATATGATTCATCACAGGGAAGGGATACACAACCACACCCACAGGGGGACTCGGAGGAGGAACCCCCTGAGGCTGCCCTTATAGGCAGATTTAGGTGTGCCCAGTATGCCTTGGTCTTGGCCAAGAGACAACACATAACACATGCACTGACAGCCTAGGGTCCTAGGGGCTGACACCTTACTCTGACTCACATATATAGTTTAAAGGATGCCAGCCAGACCACACAACCTGTACTTAAACATGTATTGGCTGTGTACTGCGTGCATCAGACAGAGTCATCCCAGAAACAAAGGTCTCTCAACCACTGCATTCACAAGGTAATTCACTAGCCTATACTACAAATGTACAGAGTACTAGACTGTGGTAGCATATATATAGACCTGCTGCATGTATGCAAGGGAATAGAGTAGGCTACTGGGCTACTTGCAATGAATTAACAGTTACTGCGGACAAAAGGTACTCTGTCCAGTACTGGGTGCCCCATAATATGCATTAGGCCACAAGGCTGGAAACTCCACTGCATTATGCAAAGGAAATGCCAAACAGTGGGGTCATAGGACAGATGCACAATTGTCAATACCAGAGTCCCCTACCCCCAACACATCAATGTTCCCATACAACTGCAGTAACAGTGTGTTTGCAAGGATATATCAGCAGATCACACAATTCCAGGGCTTTCACAAAGAACCTAGCCTCATGTTATATTTTCTACAAAATGCAAGGGTCACAGCAGAGGTCACAGTGTATGTCTGTATGCTGTTGATAGTATGAGTAATTAAACCTCACTTTCTGGAGGAGGGTATGGCTCAGTGGGCTAAGGACATTAGCATGGTTGACTGTGTTGATGGCTTGAAGCTAGCTGCACCTACAAAATTTGCATGTAAATTACTTGTATGGTAGGAGTCCCACAGTTTGTCATAACACCATAATCTGTTACTGCAAGGAAGGTGGACACAGCCAGAGAAAATGGGGGGACAGAGGTCCAAACCTACAGACATTATACATGCCCTGAGTAACCTAGAAGGTGGCTAGTATAACAGTAGTTTGCAACATATCAGATTAGCAGCAGTATGTAAATACCATCACATAACTGTGTCAGTACTTATAACAATTCAGTGGACTGCATTTTATAGTATATTACCAGATAAACACAACTGTATGAGGAAGAGAACAGATATATGGGGTGGAATGCTGGACATTCTGCCAAATCATGTAGAGTGAGAGGTATGAAGACTATAACCCTGTGTGTGGTATTACATCAGGTACTCCAGTCACATTATATCTCTCAACCTCTTAGAGAAGGGCATCTAGTCGAAGCCATAAACAACAGTGGGACAAAGACCCAAATATATAGAGAAGGATTAACTATTGGCCAGACAAATGTGGAAAGTTGATAGAATAACAGGTCTTGCATTAACACAAATCCCCTGATGTGTATGGCGTTAGTAACTCAAATGTCTCTCATCATATCCTAATGTCAGTCTATAATGTTTTGCCCCTAATGTGCCAGAAAATCACAATGCTATGTAAAACGTACCAAAAATATGATGCAAAACTCTATGCATTCCATTACAATCTGTGCATTTGATAGGTATGGGTCATCACATGTTACGTTCAGCAAACAACTGGGGAAAGCCTTGGACAAAATATCAGGGAGGTGCTGGACTGTGGAAACAGCTCCAGCAGCCAAGTGGCTACAGCACACAAAATTCTGGACTGGAGTATAAGTAGGTTTGGCCTAGAGTCACATTGTAAGTTGTGGCAGTCACACTGGGAATGCTCCTACACTTAGCTAACTTGAACCCATGTCTGTTGCCTCATTTGCCCAAAGACCTGCTATATGGACATATGTCTGTACAGACAGACAGCTACATATACATATTTGTCTCTCCCTATCCCCCTCACCCTTGATTAGTGTCTCTATCAGTATGTTACACGTATATATATATATATATATATATATATATATATATATATATATCAAATAACAAGATATATATATATATATATATATATATATATATATATATATATATATATATATATAGCTATATAAAGTACAATGATACATAGATTCCACAGATACATATACATAACACATTTGCATTACTGACACACACACCTAGATTTAAGGAGACAACCCTGTTATACAGATTGAGATAGATATGGGTGGGGATGTATGAATGTTCCCACATACTCCTGACTGCTCGAGATATCTGCACATACACATCACAACAGCCATCCAATGGCACCTGATCAATGCCACAACAGTACATAATCCACTCACCCACAGACCTCTGCACTTGTGGGCTGTCTCCCTGCAGACAAACTTAGGTACGCAAGTGGTGTAATGTACAATGGGTGCAACACTCTTTGGACAGGTCATTGTGTCCCTGCCCACATATCTGCTTATCAAACTGCAAACAGTCACATATGGCCAGAATGGTAGGTGTACACACATAGCAGGGATATGACCAGGTATCCCAGCCCTAGGACACTAAATACAATAACAGTACCAAGCAGTATCACTCTGTAGGCCACCCATGCTGTCTAACACAAGGCCACTTATGTACTCCACAAGTACTGTGCCTACATCAACATATACAACAGAGATAACCTGTGGCATGTGTGATAGGTGCTGTGAGGTGTAGTGTGTAATACTAGTTATGTAGGAGTTCTAATCTCACATCCTCCAAATCTGTGTGCATGTGTGTGTGTGTGTGTGTGTGTGTGTGTGTGTGTGTGTGTGTGTGTGTGTGTGTGTGTGCATCAATATATCCCCTCACAGAACTATGGACATACTCATATGTGCTGTCTCTGTGCAATGGTATGCATTTTTAGCCCTGTGACTGGCTGTCAGCCTCTAAATTTCCTCCTCTACAAGGCCTGCCGATGTCGTCCACCTTAAGATTACTGGCTGACAGAGTAGTAGCAGATAAGCAGCACAGCACATGTAATAAGTACTATGAGATATAGTGTGTAATACTAGTTAGGTAGGTGTTCTAATCTCACATCCAGCAAGTGTGTGTGTGTGTGTGTGTGTGTGTGTGTGTGTGTGTGTGTGTGTGTGTGTGTGTGTGTGTGTGTGTATGTGTGTCTGTTATCAATATATCCCCTCACAACACTATGGGCACACTCATATGTGCTGTCTCTGTGCAACTGTATGCATTTTTGGCCCTGTGACTGGCTTCTGGCCTCTAAATTCCCTACTCTACAAGGTCTGCTGATGTCATCCACCTTAAGAGCACTGGCTGACAGTGTAGTAGCAGCTGTGTGTGTGAATATATCCCATTTCAGCACTTTAGACAAGCCTCTATGGGCTCTCTCTGTGCAATGGTTATGCATTTTACACCCACCAACTAGCTGCTGGCCTCAGCAGTGGTCTCTATTACAAGGCCTGCTAATGTCATCCACCTTAAGTGCACTGGCTGGCAGCATAGTAGCAGATAAACAGCATGGCACATGTGATAAGTACATTGAGTTATAGTGTGTAAGACTAGATAAGTATGGGGTCCTACTCTTGCAGCCTCCAACGTGTGTGTGTGTGTGTGTGTGTGTGTGTGTGTGTGTGTGTGTGTGTGTGTGTGTGTGTGTTGTGTGTGTGTGTAAAAATGCCCAATGACAGTAGTAGAAACATGCCCATGTGGCTTACCTTGTGTATTGATTATGCATTTTATGGCCCTGTGACTAGATGCTGGCCCTAAATTGCACTCCTCTACATAAGCATAATTGGTGTCTGCTACCATCTACAGTTGTACATGCAGACTATCCAGATGACATGTATCAAGGGTGGTAGAGTGTGTCACAGGGTATGAAACATGTTGACGATGACTGTCCTCATTGTCTCTGACACAATGTTCTGCACATATCCACCTAGAGAGCCATGCACATATGCTGGCATACCTTGTTGATGTCATATCTCTACTGTGCTGCCTTGACATCCTATGCCACTGTATTTCCACCATGTGTCCATATTTGCACCACTTAGACTCCCGGGACAAAAAACATACACAGCTCCGTGACACACCTGACATTCTGTAACACTGCCACCAGTGTACCATCAGGCAACAAAGATACAAATGTTTGATGTGTACTCCTGACACATGCCAGCATGCAGGACCTGTTGTGGCTCACAACTTCCATGGCATAACACTACTGCACTATACAAACACATGTAATGTTATATGGTCACTCTGTGCATCAGACACATATATGCAGGTCTTTGCATCAGTGGCATGGATGGCAGGGATGTGGCACAGGTATCATCACATACACAGGGTGTGGTGGTTCTGGGGGCTTAGACTGTGCCAAAAAGTTTACAGAATGCGTGTGAGTCAGTAAGGGGTGCTATCAACATGGGTCATTTAGTGGTGCTGTGCGTCTGTAGGTGATCTACACGTGATCAGTGGTGTTGGAGTGAGTGCATGTACACAGTCAAGCTCAGTGCCAGCCCTGCACATGTATCTGGTGGACAGCTGTGGACCATACATGGTAGAGTGGACAGTTCACAGTTTCCAGTCATGAACACGGGAACTGGCTCTTACATGAGTAGCATGGGCAGCACCATGCCCAAGGTCAGATGCAGTGCTAGCACCTGATGGTAACTGCTGTTTGATGGGCCTGTGTCCCCCACAGGCCCACCCAGCAGCATGTGTCCATGGCCTGCCACATTGTGGTGTGGACAGCACACCCCCTCTGTAGCACTGGAGTTGCTGCCACTAGTGGAAAGTGAGTGTGCATGGCCACGTGGACTACCAGCAGAAGGTGTTGCTGGCCTACATCCACGTCTGATGACCAATCTCAACCACATATTCCAGCACAGACAATGTGCACTCAAAGACAGACACTGTCTGAGCCCACCGTCTGTCCACTACATCAGTGAAGCATTCCATGGGATTACCAATGCGGTGAAGGCAGTCACAGATGTTAGACGGTGCTGCATTCATAACCCTAAGCATCCATCTGGTGTTGCATTGAGCTCATGTCTGTGCCTCCATGACAGCCCAAAACTTTCAGCGAGTGACCCAAGATGTGACACCTGCAACAAGAAGTGGATGGGCAACAGTTCTCCTTCGAACACCCCTGTCAACTTGCCTGTGTGGGACCTCATCAGCTTTCTGACTATGGCCACTCACTGATGCCATAGTTCTCACACTGTCCTGAACTATGTCACTACCATCTGACTGTCCAATATCTGTGGCATCTGATGACTGGGTATGTGTGAGCATACTGACTGTGTGTGGGGACAATGGGGGCAGAAGAGGTATGTCAGCTTCTGGGACAGATTCAGCCACCTACAACCCCACCTGTGCATCAATATGGCCACCATCATCACAGTCCAATGAGACACTGACAGATTGTGAGGAGGACAGACTCCAGTCCCACTGTTCACCTGTGAGAAGAAAGACATGAGCAATACATTACCACCTGCACTATTATGTATGGTACTCCGTACAGACTCACATAGATGGGGATCCACAACTGCATAACATGTCCTACATCTTCTCATCTCTGATTCCATGCACAATACACACACCCACGACAACATAAACACACAACCCAGGCCCAGTATAACATGCATGTCAGCTACATCCGGGTAACATTGCCAATTCAATACACCTTTGAGGTATACATTATGACAGTGTATGTGACAGAAATTCACAGTAAACCAAGTACACTTATCTTGACAATGATATGTCAGTTGTAGTATGACTGCCTCAGGTATGTAACTTGTCCTTATTGTGTCTGAATGGGCATCTTTGAGTAATTGCCTCATGTATAGCAGGCTGCATAGTTTTTCATAACTATAAGTGCAAACATGTTAATGTTTGTACAAATACACACCTGTCATTCCCTAGGCTAAGCACTGTAGTTAACTGCTCCAAAATGGAACATACAATTATTCTACTCTAGCTAAGCAGAACGCTTGTGCAAAAGGCAAAATGGCAGCCCTTAACATTCATAAGGTATATCTGATCATGCAAAACAACAGTATGACACTTACCAGGAACAGGACCATGAACTCCAGCCACACCTGATGTGTTAGTTAAAAAGTGAGGGAAAGGTATTGTCAGCAACATCAAATGTTGTAGTGTTACAAGGTAATATGTGCATATATTCAACATGTACAGTAGCAAATGCGATACTGCCTAAATTGCTGCTATTTTGAGTATGCATGCACAACTGTGGCGAAAAGCCCCCCCCCCAATGCAGATAGTTGTGACGCCCATGTACTGGTATATAGAGCCTGCTACAATGACTGCAAATGTATTATACTGGTGAACAGAGTGAGCTTTCCTGGACTTTCCTCTGATGTGTACACTGTGGCACCCACCACTAGGATGTATGGGATGTATGGGGTGATGGCTGGCTGGGAGCTGTGGATTTTTCCTAGGTTCACTAGGAATTACTCTGTGGCTGAAAGTGGTTTTATGTTGCAGGCCCTCCACCAGTGGCAGCTCAATCCCTGGCAACAGCAGCTGGCCTTTGATGTGCGGCATTGACCATGTCTGTAGCCTGGTGTTGAACCTGCTCATAGGTCCTTTCTTGTTGGTCAATATCATTAACAGCCCTCACAAGGTCAGGCCTACAATGCTGCCCACTGTTCTTGATTGTGGTGACCCCTTAACAGCAGGATGTGAAGGTTGAGTCTGAGGGCATCCACTATAGTGTCATTTTTTTCAGATGAAAATGGCGGATGTCTCTGTCGATACATCGCACCTTCAAGACAACAACAGGGAACACATTACTGGACCAGATACATGGATATCCATGGTGTACAGACCATGCACAACCAAAATGGGCTACACTATCCACCCCTCCCTCACACATCATACCCTATGTCTATCAACACACTACATGGGGGGTATCACCAAGATAGTAGCAATACTAGTTATGTCCCTGTGTGCTGTGACAGAGTCTGCTGTATGTCTCTACACTGATCACTGCAGTCTACTGTGATGTGCCCCCTATGGCCAAAGTCCAACTACTATGTCATACAGCCACTGTCAGACAAATAGCTGTGTTCTATTACAACAACTATATGGGGGCAGTGCGCAGCAACACCAGTGTGCCACAATGACAGACAGCAATGCAAATCTGCTGTAGTATATCTTGCCTGTAGGCATCATACCTCTCCACCACACAGATGTTTCCAGAATCTTAACGTGTGCCTCATAGACATGGTCCTTTTGGCACTCACATGTGTATGTCTGACAAATGGTTGGACAGTCATTGATAGTTGTTGTCAGAATATAGAGAATCTGGCTGTCGCATGCCAGACCCCTCAGAAAACATTTATGCTAAAGTAATATCTGTTAGTCAATTCATACTCTTACTTTGTATGGCCAATATGTATACTCTGTCACTGAGTTTCTGCCTGTGACCCCTCACTAATTATGGCTATGACCTGAATTCCTGCTGTAAGGGGTTGACAGGTATGTTAGCCATAGCTCACATGCAATGAGGAACAAATATCAACAAAACACTGACCTAGACAGAGTACATCAGGGACAGTCAGGGATATATTTACAATGTCGGAACTATTTCTGTGTGGCATTAACAGACTGAGAGCAGGTGGATTACAGTGCATTGTTTGATATTATAGCTGTGTGCACCTTTACTTACTGTCAATATGTCAAACTCATAATCCACTAGCTTTCCTGCAACAGCCGACCATTGTAGGAGGGAGTAACAAGGGCAGAGCTGTGATTTGATTCAAAGCAGGGACAGATGAGAGGCCTGCCTGTAGCTGTTGGACAGCAGAGTATCACCAACATGTCAATACCATAGATACACTACCAGCCTACTGTTGTAATCCCTTTTCCCCATACCTCTATCCTCCCATTTGTATCCCATTATATGGGGATATATATTACATACCTGGTAGAGTGAAGTAATCTTATTTTGATCAGAACCTCTACAAACAGTTTGCAAAACCATTGTCTGTCTGAGTAAAGCAACATACAGACCTGTTCCCCATAAGCAGTCGATTGCATTTTGTAGATAATGCTCATTAAAGGGTGATTGCCTGTGCACCAGTCTGTGGCTCAGACTTGCTAACTGCATCCATAATAGCTGGGTTACACTTTTATTAGCCAATGACAAGGCATCACTGTGCAATGTTTAAGGGCTTCATGTAGGACTTGACCTCTTTCTTAGTCTTTGAGATAGACATTAGTGAGGTGTGGAGACTACAGCATCACAGAGGGTAGGGACAAATGCTGTCCACTGTTGAGATTTATGAGGTATGTCCACAGTTTTGCATAATATGTTTGGCCATTGTCCCATGACATTGTCATCATCTGGCAGTTCAGTGGTAAACATTGTGGGTTGTGGTTAGTAAGGAGAGAGAGACATGTGAGTGTCAGACGTCATACCAGTTAGAATATGCATGCTGATGCAATATCTGCTATTCTATCAGCTCACTACCTTTGTAGTGGCAAACTGTGAAACATGTCCCTGTCGCTGGACCTTTGCTCCCCACCCTTTATGTATGGTTTTGTCTGGATCCCTTGTTCTAGGGGGATGTGACTATGGTAGGTCTGTAACAGCTAGCTTAACATACAGCTGCTGCTTCAGCCTAGGACACAGGGGAGAGTGTGAACACTTTGGAGGACAGCAAGCTGTACATGCAATTAAGGCAGCAGTGTCAGCTCTGTCATTAAAGCAGCCCCAGGGTAAGGGTACCCTTTACAGTCCAGTCAAGGCATGTGCTTAAAGTACATCTGTTATGTAACATTGCCAATCACAGAGTAAAAGGTGACATATAGTTGGGCTATACGAATATGTGCAATGTGTCCCTACCTACAGGCCTTTGACTTGCAAACATGGGTAGCAGTTAATTCTGTAACAGCAACCTTTGTGGGTTAAAATTGCATGACTCAGGCATTACTTGCTGTGTTCATAGCAATGTATTTGAAGTGCAATACAGTGGATTCGAACCCAGGACTCTGGGTGGCAAAATGCACGACATGCAAAGCATTTAACAGACTGAGCTACTGAGTCAATATTGCAGCAGGTCTATTTGCAAGATATGTGTGCATACATACAGTCTGTGACACATTGTTTGCATCCATCATTATGCGCATGGTTATCAAAGACAGTTGTTCTTCCACAGGGTCCTAGTTGTACACATGTACTTTGCCATTGCTGCCTTAGCAGGTGTGTTTAAAGATGTTGCTGATAAAAGGGTACATTTGCCTGCTATCCCAGGCCTCATGTGCATCCATTATTATTTATTTGTCTGTGTACTGGTGCACTTTTTGCATCAGAGTACCAGGGACACTCACATTTTCCCATTGGGTGTACTTGCAGGGTGTCAGTGGCAATCAGTATATTTTGCTGGAAACAGCTGCTTTAAAGAAGAGGTGAGTGGCCTAGTGGGCTAATCCTGTAGTTGACAGGGGCACCGATTCAAGACTTGACAGCAGTGATTATTTTTTAATTGTGTCTAACACTGTGAGAAACGTAAGATGATTAAGGCACACAAAAGCACTTTCAAGCGGGTTTGCACGATGCTCTGCATCACGGTGCACCACTTAGCTCCGCACAAACTGCGCTAAAAATTTTAAAAGAAAAGAAAAAGTGGGGTGATAGGACAGTGGTAAAATGGGGTCAAGCAGGGGAAAACATACTGAAAGGTAGATAGGGATATGCAGGATGGGTGTAGGGAAGAACCACAGCTTTCCATTTCTTGTACAGCAACAGCTGTGCAGTTTGACAGAATTTGTGGATGAAGTTGGACTTGCAAACCCCAGAGAGACAACATAAATGTGTTGTCACAATTAGACCAAATTAGTTGTGCCTAGTGGACACGTGTGCGAAATGGCGAGCTATTTATGAGGTGATACTTTTTTTTTTTTTTTGCAGGACAGGTGCCCTTTTTTTTCTTTTGTTTTTTTTAAGGGGAGACTGGAATGTTGGGGAAAGGCTATAGATACATGTGTGTAGGTAAGTTGGGTAGGAGAGGATGTAATCATGGACAAGCAAGGCAGACAATACAGCATTCAGGGGCAGTGTGTGACACATGAGGGGCTAAACACCTTGGATGGAGAAGCATGTGCCTCCAGACAGCAGCAGAATGACTGAACTCCCTACCCATGAGTAGTCAACACTGCTTCATTGCCACGAATGTGGCTGTGCTGGAGGCTGGGCATCAGGGCCAGCAGGCCCCACCAGGTTGTCAAGTCTGCCCTCAGTCCAGGGCACGCATCGTTCATAGCTCTTATGAACTATCCTGTGCAACATGGCCAGTAGTTGATCTTGAGTGAGTGGCACTCCTTCACCTCCGCTCCCAGTGGAGGATGGGCCCCATCCCTTAAGGTTGCTCTACCCAAAAGTGGTGCAGGGCCAGTGGAGGGGGCACCACCAGCCTGGGTCCCAGACAAACTGGTACCTGGTGCCATGGCCGGCTGAGGTAGGGTACGCAGATCAGCAGGAACCAGCCTACCTTGACATACTGTGGTTATGGAGGTGAAGCAATACATTTAGGTTAGTTATGAACAAAACCATTGTTAGTACTAACAGCATGCCAGAACATTGAAAATAACCCAATCACATTTCAATGCATATTATATGGAACACATCAGTAAATAACATAACAGTCAATATTTATTTATTTATTTTATTTTACATTTGTTGACCGGGCTAGTCTAGCTGGATATATTTCCATTTTCAGTAGAGGCCCGGGGAGAAAAGCTCCACATAAAACATAACAAACAGACATGATAATAATAAACACATAGGATACAAAGAAAAGAAAAAAAAAATTTGAATAAAACTTGGTAATAATAAAAATGGTAATAAGTTCAATAAAAATGAAGGCACATAATCAATAATAGACATGACTAGAATTAAATCAGATTCAAAGCATCTTTCTTAATCCTAACAGGCTGTATCTTAAAGGCTTCTGCTATAATAGGAAAAAGTACAAGTAGGAGGAGAAGTAAAAGGAGTAGTGTTAGGTAAAAAGAAGGGAGGTGAAAGTAGTTGAGAAGTAAGAGAAAAAAGGGGTAGCAAGAGGAGATAGGAGAGGAGAGAGAAGTAGGTAGAGCAAAAAGGGATTAGAAGAAGGAAGAAAGGTAGATAGTAAGTATAAGCACCCAGTAGGGTTAGAGGTCAGGTAAGGGGGGGGGAGAAATCAGTCTGGTGTATTACATGAGCAAAGCCAGTGATTTTGGAAGTACAGTTTGATTTGTTGTTTGAAGAGGGGTAGAGATGTGATTAGAATTAAATCCCTAGGTAGCAAATTCCAAGCTCGGCCTACAGTATTACTAAATAGAGAGTCTCCAGCAAGGTAGTGAGCCTTTATAGGTTTGGTCAAGAATTTACAAGAGGAACGAAGGGAGGTAAGATTATTATAAGGGAGTAAAAGCTGTGATAGTATAGGGGTGTTCTCAGGTTGGTATAGAATTTTGTGGGCAATAGTAAGTTGTGAGATTATAATATAGTTTTGTAGTTCTAGCCAGCCTAAAAGTTTCAGGTTAAGGCAGTGATGGGTTCTGAAAGGGTTACCGGTGGCGAAGTGGGCAATGTTATTATAGCAAGTTGCTAGTTTGTTTATTAGCAGCATGGCAGTAACAGTTATGGCATAAGGCCAACAACATAGGTATTTAACAAGATATGTTAATTTGCAACCATTATAGTACATAACAATAGTAAAACGTATGCCCCAAAATAAAGTTTAATGTAACAGCAAATGTTAATAGAAAACAATAATCAATGGATAACAATATTAAATAAATGAAGATAAGGCCTGAGGAAAGAGAGAAATAAACAGTCCATTAATACCATTATAGTCTATTTCATGGAGAACAGCACTGCTATCTACTCTACTGGTCTGTCCTGTCTTTATGTTTACAAGTGGACTATAGCTGCTGCAGCATGTACATACCTCTCAAGCTATCCACATGGGACAGTATGTGCCAAGCTGTAACAACTGCGGGTAGTAAACTACACAGAACACTTGCACATCAGGTGGACCTATATAACTACCAAGGTGTACTGTGGGCTGATGTAGGGATACATTCCTGGTTATTTTATTTTTATTTTACATTTGTTTACCGGGAAGGTTAGATACTCATGTCGATGGTAAATGTGTGTCAGAGGGATTACGCAGTACTAATTGCATTCCGTGACAGCATGACAGTTGAGAGACATCTATGTGTACAGTACAAAAACTATACTACTATCATGCCTTGACAGGCATGGGGTTAGAAACCAATAGCAGTGACTGCAGAGGACATCAGCATCAAATGTATTAATTAACTGCAGCAACCTTTAACAGATACACCAGGCATACAGTGACTGCTGATCAATGATTACAAATTTTATTTCTTTCATTTTATTTTATTAGTATTATATTAATTTCCTTTATTTTATGCTGTATAGTTACATACTTGTAATGATTTTATCAGTCTGTGACATTTAAGCACACAATTATTTACCCCGACTATGGCCTAACTCACCCATTTTCCTGTAGTTCCTGTGGAGAAAAAAACTGTAATAATTTCATGACTGCTACTGTAATATATAGTGCTACAGTGCACGGGATTCAAACTTTGGTCTGTGTGTGGCAAAATGCACATTTAACAAACTGAGCTACTGCAGCACTGCTGCTTGCTTACTGACTGATATTTGTCTAGAGCTCACCTGGAACCAATATATGAGCTGCTATTAGTAGTACAGTTTAATACTAGACTCCAGTAAGAGTTGAACACACATGCATGAGATTCAAGCATGGCAGAGATACTAGGTAACCTATACATTACTACATGGAATGCAAGTATACACAATATATTCCTGGCTAGCCGACACGCGATGGAAACACCGAATATCGAACTTGACTATGTCCCTGGTAATACCGGTGCTGTTACTAATTGGAATGAACTGTTTCATCAACGGGAGAATTCCCTTTTGAATTATGACAACAAAGTTAACACTCTGTTGGCGGTGAATACCAATACTGAAAATGTACAAGAGCTCTATGCTGCGCTAAGGAGCTTAGAAAATAATCTCTATAAGCTCCATAGGCTTATATGGCAGAGGAAGCACCTAGAGGCGTGCTTGCACTTCAAAGTGATCCCGCGAGGCATGCGAGTCCTCTGCATGCCGAGCTATGGGGAGGCGCATCCGGAGCTCCTACGGAGATGGCAACAGTTGAATCTGGACCTTGGCAACAACTATATAAGGTTACTTATTGAGTATTTCCAGCCTATAGAGGATGAACTCATCAGTAAAGTTGAAGGTGAGCATAAGAATTTGACATCTCAATATAAAAGTGACTTTTGTATGACCAGATTAAACAACATGTTAAAACAATTAACTTTCTATAGTAACAAGCTGGAACAAACCAAGCTTAGAAAGCTAAAACGTGACTGTGGTGATTTTCAATCCGGCCATATCTTTCTATGGCCGAGATTTAACGAAGCGGTTGCTTCAGGTGAGATCAATGAACAGACCAATGCAGTCTCTAATGACACAACCAGCACGACTAGCCGAACTGAGCCTATTGATAATGCACCTAATAGCAGTGTTTCTATCTTATCACAATCCGAAGTGGATATTGCACTGTCGACCTCCTCCCTACCTTGTAATCAACAGGGCTTGAATTCAGTGACCGGAGGAGCCAGACCTAAAGATGGTATGTACCAATTGAATATTGCCCCTAAAGCAGTAACTGCTTTAAACTCCCCGCTTCCATACAAGCATCGAGCGCAGGCGCGCTCAACAAGCAGGGGAAGAGGCAAACGCAAGATGTCTGGCGAGAACTGGGGAATCAGGAAGAAGAAATTCTGAACACCTTATTCTTTAATATGTCATCCCGATCCTTAACTGAAATTGATTGCTCAGTGCTAAATAGGGGGCTTTCCTTCATTCCATCCAGAGGGAGTGAACTATCAGATACACTTATCATGCTCCGTAAATTTACTAGAAAAGTGGCCCTTAAACTCCTCTACAAAGACTCTGCTAATGCGATGTATGTGTATAATGCCACAGTGATGAAAAGAAAGAGCACATTTGTGCCATCTCTACCAAGCTCTGTTGAATGTTTTCAGAGAGCCTGTGAACATGACTTTTATGCTTATTTTAGAGAGAAGCGACACAGGAGACTTTTCGTGAACTTAAATGAGGCACAGAAACACAGCCTGGATACACTATGCAATGATAACAGTCTGGTATTCAGACCCGCTGATAAAGGGGGGGGGGTTGTAATAATGGACTCTAACTACTATGACAGCCTAATGAATGAGATGTTGAATGATGATGTTGCTTATACATTAATAAGTAAAACAGAAGCTGCATTGATTATTAGGAATGTCCATGATACTATATACGACCTCTTAATGTCTAGATGCATTGACAAGTGCTTATATGATTTTCTTGATATTGAGGCCCCGTTGATTCCTGTAATCAAAGGGTTGCCTAAAGTACACAAAGGGATACATCCGCCGCCTTTGCGGCCGATAGTATCTGGTAAACTCTGGGTAACTGAGAATGCCTCAAAATATGTACAATCTAAGATTGGCCCATTGGTTGAAATGGTACCTACCATTTTAAAAAACTCTTTCAAACTGCTAGAAGACCTTAAAGATGTTTCTTTACTTAATAAGATAAATTCTGACACCCTTATGGTCACTCTTGATATAAAGAGTTTATTTACGAGTATACCAAATGAGTTTGGTATAGAGGCAGTTAGGAGTTGTCTAAATGAATGTGATAATATCAAGAATGATAATCAACTAGTTATTTGCACTTTGTTAGATTTGATACTAAACAACAACATCTTTATGTTTCAAGACAAGATGTATAGGCAAACATGGGGGGTAGCCATGGGCACCCCCTGTGCGAATGCCTATGCGAACATAGCAGTTTACCAATGGGAGAGGTCACATATTTTCAATGATGAGAACTTTGTCACCAAGGCCATTTTCTACAGGAGGTTCGTAGACGATATCCTCCTTTTTTGGAATGGCACTGTTGATTCCTTACATGATTTTGTTAGGTATATGGGGACAACTACCTCCTTTCTGAGTTTTACATATGAGCTTTCTTGTACTAGTGTCAATTATCTTGACGTAATTATAACTAAAAATGATAAGAATGAGTTTACCACTTCCTTATATAGGAAGCCGTGTTGGAAAAATGGCATATTACATTATGAGAGCATGCACCCGAGGCATGTTTTTCCTAATGTGGTAAAGAACCAGATGGCTAGAGTAACCAGGCTCTGTAATAATGATAATGAAAGTAACCGCCTCTTGGATTTTCAAGCAAGATGCTTTATTAATAGAGGATATCCTACTCAATTAGTCATGAGCTGTAGAAATAATAGTACATCTGCTCATGAAACCTGTATAAGAACATTTCCCCACAGACATCACAATAGACCCCAGATGGGCATAGTGCAATATGATATCAAATACACTAATGATGTCAAATATATAAAAGAGATTCTGAGTAAGAATTGGAAATTGCTTAGTATGAACAAAGAATTGATGAATGTGGTAGGTAAATATCCTAGTTTTAGATATAGCAATTGCTTCAACATGAAAAGATTATTATGTAAGGAGAAAGTACTACATATACCAGCTGACATAAGGGCCATACTTAGGCAAGGAACTTTTCCTTGCAAGAAATGTTGTACCTGCAAGTATATTGCGATAGAGCAGAAATATGAAAATAGAGAACTTGGTATCAAGTTTACTCCAAACTTCTATGCCACATGTGATACTACCAATGTAATTTATCTAGCCACATGTGAATGTTGTGAAGCCTATTATGTGGGCATGACAACACGTAGACTCAAAGATCAGGTCTACAACCACATATATGACATACGAAAAATGAATGCTAATAATGTTTTAGCCAGACACTGTCAGTCATTTCCGGCCCATACCTTTAGATTTAGGGTCTTACAGATTCTATATCCCAGTAGGAGGGAAGGTAATACACTAGGAACCCTGGAGCTATATGAGCTGAGATGGATTTTAACACTTAGGGCACATTTAGAACCTGGCCTAAACACATCTCTCAGTATTAGACCTGCGCTCTTATGAATAGCCCTCGGTGACTATAGGTTGGAGTTTATATAAAGTTGTCACTCTTTAGTGTTACATTAAACAAGAACTTTGAATGAATTCTGGTTTACAATGAGATATATCCACTTCTCTTGGAAGGATGAATTATGACTTGATTTTTATAGAAATATGAAAGATCATTGATTTTTAGTAATTTTTAGCAAATTTAGTTATTTGTTGTTTTATACTGCCGTGATTCTTGGCGCTTTATTTTCATGCACACATTTCAGGTGTTGATACATTTATAATTCCCTTTTTTCTTCTTTTATTTCTCTTTCTGTCCTTCTCATTTTTTCCATATTTTCTATTCCTTTTCCTTCTTCATTCCCTTTTCCTTTCTTCTTCTCCCTTCCCCCTTCCCCCCCCCTCCCCTCCCCTCCTTTCCCTTCTTTTTCCCTCCCTCCTTTCCTTCCCCTCCTCTCCTCCCTCCCCTCTCCCCGCCTCCCCTTTCCTATTCAGGTCCTTCCCTTCTACTTTTCTCATTCAACATTCTTTTTTATAATTTTATATGCTTAGTTTTCCGTGATTTGTTTAGATAGATTGTACTTAGGTTCATGCATAATTTTCGTACACTCTTGACATTGAGTCTCTCAGAATTATTATATTTTTATCTTATATGCACTTGTTTCAATGTTCTTATTATGTGTAAATATGAAATGGTTATTGAACAATATAAGGGTTATACTTTTTAGGTTCAAATTGTCCATAGATGAAATGTAATTAAATGGACACATTATACTATCTTTATGGATAGTTTATTATAAAGTTTGAGAACGGATTATGACATTCTGTTCAAATTGTCCATAGATGAAATGTATTTAAATGGACACATTATACTGTCTTCATGGATAGTTTATTATAAAGTCTGTGAACGGATTATAACATTTTGTCTAACCATAACCCTTTCAAATGATGTGTATAACTTTTATTTTAAATTGTACTAATTGACTTTACCCGCCAAAATACCTGTTAATTAGGGTGTGTTTTTAGTATATAATGAGAGCATCTACTTTTATTCAATGTAACCTGATGAAGCGCACTTGTTAGGTGCGTGAAAGCGCTTGTTCTGTCATAAAATAAAATCCTTTTATCTGTCGTGGTGGTTCCGGTGATTTGTTGGATTATCAAAATGCACATTTAACAAACTGAGCTACTGCAGCACTGCTGCTTGCTTACTGACTGATATTTGTCTAGAGCTCACCTGGAACCAATATATGAGCTGCTATTAGTAGTACAGTTTAATACTAGACTCCAGTAAGAGTTGAACACACATGCATGAGATTCAAGCATGGCAGAGATACTAGGTAACCTATACATTACTACATGGAATGCAAGTATACACAATATATTGTTAGTGGATTGAAATATCTGTAAAGTGTACAAACCATATCAGATTATTGGGTTGGCTAGCTCACCCATATACATTTGCAGACAGTATATTTGCAGTCTACAACTATTACACTGTTATACTTGCCTGCAGCACCATACCTCAGAGCCTGAATTCATATAGCTGAAATGCAATGGTTAAAACAAAGCTTCCCTATTAAATAAGCAAACATTCAATGTTTCGAACGTCGCTTTATCGACAGCTAAATGTCGAACACTCCAAATCAATAACAAACAGAGCAACGATATTTTTCCTAGTGAAAAAAATCGCTGGTCCGCAAAAAAAAAAGAAAAGAAAAGAAAAAAGCAAGCCCAAATACAAAATAAAGTGTGGGGGGGGCTTTGCCCCCCACCCCCCACTTAAATATACCAACTCCGAGATCGCACCACAGTGGAGGAAACAGCAAAGTCCCTAAAACGGCCCAGTGATTTTTTTTCCTAGAAAAAAAACGCTGTTCCGTTTGTTCGGGATTTTGTCTTTTCGACATTTAGCTGTTGACAAAGCAACACTCGAAACATTGAATGTTCGCTTACATAATAGGGACCCAAAACAAAATAATCCTGATATACACAATATACCTTGGATATTATTGCTTTATGTGTAATTGCAGAACATGTATCATAATTCATTTCTTGTAAAACAGCTCTATATCTATACTTATTGCACTCCACTCTTTATTAGATATACCTTCATGCAGACAATGGTATTGTCTTGAGTTTTTATTGCAAAACAGTTATCATAATCAAGTTCATGCAAAAGAGCCACAATTCTACACATATTGCACAACTCAGCTTTATTAGAGGTACCTTCATGCATTTACTGGTATAGTTTCACATTTTTTTGCACAGAAGTTGTTGCAGTGCAGGTGTTGCAATACAGCTGTAATTCCACAGTCATTGCAGTAGAAATTTTATTGAATTTATTTTAGCAAAGTTAATACTTTGCTCTTCCCTGCTTATTGCACTACAGCTGGCAATAGTCACTTATTGAATACAGGTCTGTGTCCACATTCATTGCAATACAGTCTTTACTGCATATACCTAATGGCAGGTAATACTTTACTCTTTCTTGCTTATCTGACTATAGATTGCAAAGTACAACTGCACTCACCACACTCATGGTGCAAGCAGGTCAAGTGCCTGGCATGCACCTCAACATTGCGAGCCCCCTCCTCTGCAGCTGTTGGGAGAGAAGGGCACCATTATGCATACCAGTTTAGCAGACATTCAAGATTAGATATTGGTGAAACACAGGTAATGGTACTTACATACATGTGGGACATTCCCTGCCTGGAATTCATGCACCCAGGTGTCCAACAGAGCCCCTTCTTTCTTTTCAGGGCGTTATGGTGGTGACAACCTGCACACCTGTATGGGGATACAAGTTGCACTAGTGAGATCCTTTGCCAGCCAGTTCCAGGCCTCTGCCTTGCATTCTGAGCCCTAGTACCCTCCCCTGCATTGGCCGGCCCTCATGATTTTTTACAAGGAGTCCAACCATGACCCTGGACCCCTGAATGCCCCAATGCTGCACTTGAAAACACAAGCCCTCTCCAACACCTGCCATAGTGTATCACTCAGTGAAAGCACTCCAATGGATTATGCTGTATTCCTGCCTGTTGAGCTTAATATAGCCTGTTTTCCCAACCTTATGTGCCACTGAGCAATTTCTAAAAATGCATCACATTGCTTGGCACTATGCAAACCAGCACAGCTGAGCCTTTTAGCAGGTCTTAGCAGATCTTAGCTGAGCTCAGCAGATCAGGATTGAAAAATGATCACAATAATTTGTCTTTGGAAAATAAATGTTTACATTAGCATCCATGTATTCAAACCCTACACCTACAGCACATAAGGCTGTAACTCTAACCACTTGGCTACATGGATACATAGAATGCTCCTATATTTTTACAAATACCTCTGAGCTAACTTTAGGCACTGCTAAGCACCATACCATGCTGCACAAACCTGCTAAGCTATGCTTAAACTTGACCTTTGCATTACAAATTAAAACCATCCAGTTTCTATTTTTAGATATCTGGCACGTGTCACTTTCTGCGCACTGCACAACCTTGGAAAAAAAGTAAATAAAATTAAATACATTGATATAATGCACTTGGACAGTGGAGGGGGTGTGTTGCTCATCTGCAGACACAGTTAATCACACACTCCCTACACTGATTCAATAACCATGTTCCATGGCTCTCCCTCAGCATTTCACCATCATTAATATGAATGGCATGCTACCAAGGGGGAACCGAGTACACGGACATGGTAACTTCTGTGTAGGCTCTACACTATACCTACACAGATTTTATTAAATCTAGGGGAGAGTGTTTTCAAAGAAAGGTATGTAAAATCCAGTTTGTCTGCAGACTCAGAACTGGAAACAATTATTTCAGTATTAAGTTCAAGTCCCATGCAGGGACTGTATTTCTTCGTAGATGTCTAAAATGCATGACACAAAGTCTTTAACAGATAGTCTTCCTGTGAACTGCATATGCATACACTGATTCAAAAATATACTAGATCTAGGCCCTTGGTTTAGGACAATGTGATAAACCATGTGTCATTTTTGTAGAAAATTTACGTTAAATCAATTTTCTTTGGGATCTTAAACATTTTGCTGGAAAACTAATCATGGTTAGTAATTAAAACTCTTATCAATCATGTTAGGAAACTAAGTATTTTGAAATTTGTGGGTTGCAATTTGCCCTGTTCTTCTGAGTTATCAAGGACTTGTGTAAAGACAAGCCATCTGAGAAGGAGTAGGCAGATTCTTGAGTGAGAAAACCACAGTTGTCTTAGCCAAAAAAGAGATATGAGACTGAGGTGAACTCTGTTTTTATTAACTTTGAGAAGTACTTTTTGAACTGGAGGAAATTGAAGAAAGGCAAAAAACAAGGTCTGAGACTGAGAAAGTATTAATTTTCAAAAAAATATCATAAAAACATGGAAGTTAAAATGTCAAGTTGATTGTTGAGATGTGTGGCAAATAGATCTACTTTTGATGTGCTACACATTTGTACAGAACCCTTAAAAATCTGAAATTCACTATGAGATAGCAAAGTTTAACATCTGCAAGTAAACTGGCTGAATCCAAGTCACTGAACTACACTTGCAATGAAACTATGGGTGATAATCAATAACATATTTATTTCAGCAGGCAACCACCCAACTTCCTCCCATGGGGGTGGTGGTCTTTGTTCTCAAACCCCTGTTATATGGACTGACTCTATGATGTGACATCATTGAGAAAAAGAAAAAACACCCAGCAAGTGTAAAAATAAACAAAATAAAAAAGACAGCTCACACAACTACAATTTTAAAGCATAGACAATATATACAGACATATTTGAGGAAGTGACGATCATTAAGTTTGACTCTTCTGATTCACTTTCATGGAGTTACCACTTGAGGGAAAGTAGCACTTTAAAAAATCTGTGGATCTAGATTCCATTTGTGAACTAGATGTACTTGCCTGCTAAAAGAGCCTTCTAGTTGACTCTGCAAAATTGAGAGCTCTACTGCTGACAGCTGCAAAATATTCTGAACTGCCTAAGGTGAGATCAGCTCCTTACCCTGAAAAACTTTGATATATGCATCAACACATAGACCTGTTTCAAGTTCATTGAGCGTACCTCAGCAATGCAGGGTTTAAACGGCTACCACATTTTCAGGCCTACTACGCTAGAAGAAGGAAGTAAATGTGAAGGTTTCTCTATATTTGTAAATAAAATAGTTGACCTCCAGATTAGTTAGATAAGATATTCTGGAAATCTTCCATGTCCACCTTACCATTAACAAGACCCCTTATCACATCATGGCTAATTACAGGACCTTCTCTATTGTTTCCTTTAGCCCATCACTCCTACCTAACTATTATGGAGTCCCTAATCATTAAGTTAAACACCATTCTCTTAGGATACTAAAGCTACCTCTCCATTAACTGGGAGATGTACACATGGTCTAGCATGCATGCACAGAGATTTCTGTACTTCATCAATATAAACTCTCAGGACCAATACACACATCAAACAGGGGTGATAATATCTTGGATTTGGTCCTCACCTATACAGAATAACTCTGTTCCCCACCTATTATAACCAGTGGCGGCTGGTAACTTCAAATCACAGGGGGGGGCTGCAGGAGACCGCTGAATGGGTGGGGTCAATGGGGAGGGGGTGTGGTCAACCAGAAAGGGGAGGAGCTATGCACAAAACCACAAAAAAACTAACTTTAATTAAATACGCTGCCCTGGATGGCAAACCATCATTATGAAAGTCCAATCAAGACAAAAATAAGTGTAGAAGAATAAAAATATTTCAATGCATTGGCTGCATGACAGCTTACTTAATATCTAGATGGAAACAAAAGGTTGTGAGGCATGAAAAAATAAATTACTTTTTAAATACATTACTGGAATGCCAGTCAAAATCAAGTATAAGAAAACCAGAAGCACTCAACTCAAACCACTTCTCCTTGCACTGCAGTCCTAATTATAATATATTCAGCTTTATTAAAGTACCAAGTAACATGCTGAAAGTAGAAATCTATGTGATGCCCCACTTGTAAAAATGTTTCTTATCCAAAAAGACCTGCTGCCTGACAACTTGTTTCATGGGGAAAACATGATAAAAGTAAAAATGAAAAGCAAACAAGAAACAAGCTCAAGATACATTGCTTAAAGGATTACTGTACAGGTTATGGACCACACATGATTGGCATTCTGTTTAGTTTACGGGTAAAGTCTGTAGAGATGACTGGAAGTCTCCAACAAGTGTAATGAGCTTTTTAAAATAATGGAATCCTGTCCTTTAATACCCAAGGCTTATACATTATCTAGTCAAGTATTCTCTGCATGGCAACAACAGAAAGGCTTTCAATGTTGGCAATTCTTTAACAGTATGCTTATTAAAGCTTACTTGCATCTTACGATCTCAGACAAGCTTACCTTATGATCATTAAAGCATTGCTACTTAAAAACACAGAGCAACAGGCACTTTAAGTAATAAGCATAAATCAACAGTACAAAAATATGACAGAAACCAGACCATTCTGCAAAATCAAGGACAGATGAAAAGCCACTGTAGTACTTATGCAGTGTGTCCTCCCCATCCAAGGTAGATACAACTACTCCTTGCCTTGCTTGGACACATCCAGAGTCACTACATGGGGGAGTGGGGTGCAACAAGCATGTCACAATTTGAAATCTCTCTGGCTGACTGTGATGGCCCTGACACATTTGTCATACCTCTCAACCTCAAGAGCAAGAAATCTGGACAAAGCAATACACAAATGGGACAAAGGCCCAACAATAAGGACAATTTTTAAATATTGCTCTAATAAACTTAGAAAGATAATAGAATAGGTCTTGCATTAGTATGAATTTTCTGAAGGGTATAAAATCTGAAACTCAAATGTCTGTCATTTTCTAACTTCAGTCTTTAGTGATGTCACTAATTTGCCAAAAACACAATTTTATGAAAATGGACAAAACGTGATGCAAAAATATAAAATAGACACACAATACAGCTGCTACCTGTCAAAGAAGGGACACTTTAATATTAGTACTGCTACCTTGAGCAGCTGACAAAATATAAAAGAATCTACATGCATTTCAAGTAATCTATAACTTTGATTATTACAGTTAATTCTTAATTGTAAACCCTCCATGTTTTCTTCCAAAATTGCTATTTTGCGGAGGGATTATAAGGGGGAAGAGCAACATTTTGAGCCAAAAATTGGGGACAGTTGAGAGGTTGGCTATGCCTAATTCTATAAAGCAATTTATTTGCATGTACCTCTCAACCTGTTAATGCAGTAAATCTGAACAAGGCCAAATATATTGGGGGCACATATAAACAGTACTAAAAATTGCTCTTGTATAAATTGAGACAGTTGATAGAACAGCTCTTACTTTAACATGCATTTTTCTGAAGGTTATGAAGTCTGAAACTTGACTTCTGGCAAATCATTTAGGAATTAAAACTACAAATTTTATGAACAACAAACCAAAAATAAGAAGCAAAAATCTATTCATTCTTTGAAAATCTGGACAGTTGGGAGGTATAGTTCAGCTGGGCCTGTCTGAGTTTGCTGCCCTTCCCCCCCCTGACAAAATAATGGTTGAATGGAGCCTCTGCAGCCATTCCAATGAACCATTATACTTGGCTATTTCACTCCATTTACCATAAACACTAATGTGCATACTGCTTTACTTCTATGAGGAGTTTGACTTCATTTGAAAGTTTTATTTTGTATTTTACAGCACAAACACTAAGTCATCTGTTAAACAAAGCAATGCAGTCTCACAATGAAAACTTAGCATTAAAACTTCTCTGCCCTTGAAACTCACATTCATTGAAACAGCATTGAAACCCACATTCAAAGAAAATACATTTTGCCAGTGGCAGATAAAGATTAATTTTGGGCTGTTTTCGAATCATAGGCTCCTTGCATATGAAACATACATGTGCTCTTTGATACACCTTCCTCATTGTACTAAAATTATATTCCTTGTACAATACAGTACACTTGTTACAGAGTGTTTTAAATTTGTTTTGAACATTTTTTCCAGTAAGCAATGAAACAAACCATATGCACCCATAATGGCAAAACTGCCCAGTTGAGAACATTTATCATAAAAAAGTCTACTCAGACTTCTACAGTCCACCATTATTAGTAAATATACACAATTCTACAGTCCACCATTATTAGTAAATATGCACAATTCCACAGTCCACCATTATCAGTAAATATGCACAATTCTACAGTCCACCTTTATCAGTAAATATGCACAATTCTACAGTCCATTATCAGTAAATATGCACAATCTCTGAAGTCAGTCATCTAAATAATTCCACATTAAAGAAATCTGTAACTAATGAAGCGGTTGCTGCTAGCAATCACCTTTATATTTCATGGTTTCATCGAAAAATAAAGTGTCTGTTGCCCCTCAGGAATAAATTGCCTATATTACATTAAAAAATGATAAGCTGGTAATAATATTGCAAGAGGAAATGGATGGCAAACTGATAACGAACTCATAGTTAGTATCTTCACCAAGGAGAATATTCTCAGTACGGCAGTATCTACCCCTTGTGGGAGTAGAACCCACAACCTTCTGCATCAAAAGCAAGTACACAGCCTGTTGTGCTATAGTATCAACTTGGCAAAGCACTAAACTTCTATTCCACTGCAGCTCTCAGTTCCTTGTAAAATCTACTCAATACTCAACTGCATCTCAACTTCGCAGCTCAAGAAAACTGGAAAAAGCCAAAATGTATTTGGGGGTCAAAAGCCCAAAAACAGGGACACATTAAACATTGCTTGTATAATCTTGGAAAGTTGCTAGAATAAAATGTTGTGTTGCCACCATATATTTTACTGCCAAGGTCCCTGAGCAAAAAACAGTCAGAGTAACATACCACTACGCCACATCAGCTGCTTTGTAAAAGAGAGGAAGACTGAAACTTAAATGGCTATCATTTAGTGAATTCAGTTCTCACCATAGCTGTCAACCTCTTAGTACAAAACACCTGGACAAACCCAGTAATGAGGGAATACAGCCCTCAAACATATTCAATGAATTCAGTTCTTGCCATAGCTGTCAACCTTAGCACAAAAACCTGGGCGAAGCCAATAATGGGGGAATACAGTCCCAAAAATAGGGACAAATTTAAAATATTCATCTTATAAACTTCGAAAATTGCTAAAAAAAAAAAAGGTTGTGCTACTATGTATTCTGAAGAACATGAAGTTGGAAATTCAAATGCCGGTCAATTTTACTGCGGACAGAACAAAAACAATTTTCAGCAGAGACGCAGGGATTAAAACTGCAGACACGTCTTTGTAAAATGGCAGGGCACCAGAGCAAATCCACACAAACACAGGCAGGAGATGCAGACTCCACACAGAAGCCACCCCAACCAAGAATCAAACCAGAAAACCTATAGCTGTGAGGCAACAATACTACCACCGCATCATCAGTTATGCAAGGAATTAAACATTCAGAAACCTGAAGTCTGAAATTCAAATGCCTGTCAATTTTACTGTGGACAGAACAAAAACAATTTTCAGCAGAGACGCAGGGATTAAAACTGCAGACACGTCTTTGTAAAATGGCAGGGCACCAGAGCAAATCCACACAAATACAGGGAGGAGATGCAGACAGAAGCCACCCCAACCAAGAATCAAACCAGAAAACCTATAGCTGTGAGGCAACAATACTATCACTGCACCATCAATTATGCAAGGAATTAAACATTCAGAAACCTGAAGTCTGAAATTCAAATGCCTGTCAATTTTACTGCGGACAGAACAAAAACAATTTTCAGCAGAGACGCAGGGATTAAAACTGCAGACACGTCTTTGTAAAATGGCAGGGCACCAGAGCAAATCCACACAAACACAGGCAGGAGATGCAGACTCCACACAGAAGCCACCCCAACCAAGAATCAAACCAGAAAACCTATAGCTGTGAGGTAACAATACTACCACCACACCATCAGTTATGCAAGGAATTAAACATTCAGAAACCTGAAGTCTGAAATTCGAATGCCTGTCAATTTTACTGCGGACAGAACAAAACCAATTTTCAGCAGGGATTAAAACTGCAGACACGTCTTTGTAAAATGGCAGGGCACCAGAGCAAATCCACACAAACACATGGAGGAGATGCAGACTCCACACAGAAGCCACCCCAACCAAGAATCAAACCAGAAAACCTATAGCTGTGAGGCAACAATACTACCACTGCACGATCAAATATGCAAGGAATTAAACATTCAGAAACCCTTAAGTCTGAAATTCAAATGCCTGTCAATTTTATTTAACATTTTTTAATCAGGACAGTCTGACTTGGAACAAATAAACAATTTTCAGCAGAGGCCCAGGAAGAAATAATGCAGACATGTCTTTGTAACATGGGAGGACACAAAAGCAAACCCACACAAACACAGGGAGAAGATACAGACCCCACAAAGAAGGAACCCCAGCCAAGAATCAAACCCAAGAACCTGCAACTGTGAGGTAACAATGCTACTACTACACCATCAAATATCAAGCATTGCAACATTTACAAACCACAGATATTATGAGGAACAGATCAGATCGAATATGAGGCAAAAATCTGAAATTTTTTTACAAATGGTGGCGGGTAGGGAACTCAAGTCTTTAACACCTGCATACAGGGTACAGGGTTCAAGCCTGAGGTATTCCCTACCACACCACCATAAGCACCTGGGGCATTTTCACACACACACACACACACACCTCCAGTAAAGCATAAGCGCCATACACAAACTCACTCCAGTAAAGCATAAGCACCATACACAAACTCACTCCAGTTAAGCACCATACACAAACTCACTCCAGTAAAGCATAAGCACCATACACAAACTCACTCCAGTAAAGCATAAGCACCATACACAAACTCACTCCAGTTAAGCACCATACACAAACTCACTCCAGTAAAGCATAAGCACCATACACAAACTCACTCCAGTAAAGCATAAGCACCATACACAAACTCACTCCAGTAAAGCATAAGCACCATACACAAATAAAGGTAAAAAGCACCATACACACACAAATAAACATTGTAAATTAAAGGTAAAAAGAACCATACACTTACCTGAATATATCCAGCTAATGTACATCCTTCCCGCGCAATACTGCATGACCCGCGAGATCCCAAGGAAAGCCCGACGAGATCCTAATGCTCCTTCCCGAGTCCTGCTGCTGCTCTTGCAGTCCGGACGCGACCCATAATCCTGGCGAGTCTGTGCACTTTAAAAGTGCACAGACGTCTCCTTGTGTCCCCCTATGGGGACTGCCGGACTGCCTTGAGCATGCGCATAGACCGACAGTAGTCGGGACTACTGCGCATGCGCGAAGTCTGCGAATTTTCAAAAAATATATATTTTTTTATTTTTCTTTATTTTTCATTTTGAGGGGGCTGCAGTCCGGCAGCCCGATGCCACGAGCCGCCCCTGATTATAACTCTCTCCCTGCTCAGATTGGACCACACATCAGTCCAATTTGCTTTAGGTTGAAAGCCAGAAACATTCTCCAATGCCTCGGTATTTAGAGGTTATACAAATGCTAATCTACTGAAACTGAGTGATGACTTGGTTAAATTCAACCTCACTTTCACCTTCCAACTTGATGATTCTACTGCTTATGCAGAATCCTTTATAAACAAATAATATGCACCTGTGAATAGCTGCATATGTCCTTTTCTGAAGTATACTTATTTAATATTTGTTTATTGTGAAAGTCTGACTGGGTCAGAGCCCATTTTCCATGGAGGCCCAAGGAGAAATGCTCCAGATGCCTGTCTTTGGAATGTGGGAGGAAACCAGAGCACCTGGAGAAAACCCCTGCAAACACAAAGAGGACATACAAACTGCACACAGAAGGCACCCCAGCTGAGAAATGAACCTGAGAACATCTTGCTGTGAAGCAACAATGCTAACCACTGCACCATTGTGTCAATCAAATGCCCCCCCCCCAAAAAAAAAACCTAAGGTGGAATCCAAATATAAAGATGCTCTATAACAAAAGAAAAACACTCATTGCATATTAAAATAAATGTAACTCTTAAGATGCAAAAACATCTTGCAAAACTAAACAGGAAACTCTGGACCCTGCCCAAATCAACCAGAGCCAGTTATGGGGTAAATAGACACCCAGGCAAAGGGTAGCCACAAAGCCTTCTTTAAGTATGTTAGAAACCTTGGAAACAATGCCCAGCAGTGCACAGAGCTAACAGTAAACTATATCACATACTTAGACACATAAAACATAGTCAATCTACGAGTGGGTACATTTAACTCTAACTTCACTTCCCCCTCCCCTCCTACATTCCCTGATCTACTACCTGCTTTTACATCCTTCTATCAAATCTCCCATGAACACTCTTTGTTCACTATCCAAGGCCAAGTTTTCTGCTTCTATGGGGCCGGATACTACAGAGGGCTAGCTGATGGCTAGCCTGAAACAGTCTCAAAACTGTGCAATAAATGCAACCATGAGCACAGCACCATACCACTCAATCTGTTGGAAATCACTGGAAGTGTCACTGATATGCTCATGGATGGCTCACCCTAATGTTAAGTTGCTCACATACAAAAGACAAGAATCTTACACAAGCAAACTAGGGTCAAGGTGCTTGTATACCTATGATTTCACTGACATTTTGTGCCATGGACACGAAGAGTGGCACAGAATGGCATAGTGGTCCCTCAGTTGAGCATGTAGCATTGTAATGATGGAGGGGCAAACAGGGTACAGAGGAACAGGTTTATCCAACACCAGTTGTGGTGGGGGCTCTATGTGTGATGCTGTGGACCCATGAGACAGAACACCTCATGCTGCAGATATCCATTTCTGATATCAAGAGATTTTGCCAAAGGCACGTTCTGGTTTTTGGTGTGTGTCAGAGGCACACAAATGATCACATACTGACTGCAGCAACATGACAGGCACATGTACTGGTGTATGTGCTTCTTTGTGGGTCAGACATAACACAGTCCATGGTAACTGTGGACTTTGAAGGAGATACTCTTATGTTGGTAAAGGGTATAACAGGTCAGCAGCATGACTATGTCTATCCTCAAGTGTTCAGAGCAAGATGTCTGAGAAGGAAAGGAAGGGAAGAGGAACTTCGTGTGTGCATGATGTTTGTGATGCTTTATCTACTAAATATAAGGCAGGTTTTGTAATTTAAAACCCAGTGAATGTATTGCTTTGAATGAATTATGCAAATCACCAGTGGTTGAGATTTGTCCCGCAGATAAATTTGGTGCCATAGTAGTAATGGATAAGAAAGTTCTGTTTTGAATGTATGCTTTTATTGCTGTCTGATACTTAAACTTAAACTGTTATGTTTAAATGTCAAGTGAATTTGTTGACTAAGAAAGTTCAAGATAACTTGTATGATTTTTTTGTATTAGTGGTCTGATAACTTGACAACTTTAAGAGTTTTTTTCCTATTGAACATCCTATAGTACCAATTATGTATGGACTCCCAAAAATACATAAGGATTGTTTAGATCCTCCTGTGAGACAGATAGTGTCTGGTCAGGAATGGTTGACAGAACCATTGGCCATTTTTGTGGTAAAGATGTTATGTCCACTGTTAGATAAGATAAATGCAATGTTAAAGGACACTAAACATTTCATTTCTAGTCTATATAATTGGTATAAAAATTCTAGAAACAATAATACTTGTATTTTTGTGACTATGGATGTGAACTCTTTGTTCACAATCATACCTAATGATATAGGTGTTGAGAATCTGAGAATCTTTTTGTCACATTAAACTGATTATATTAATTCTGAGATTCATTTGATTTTCTGGTTGTTTGATCTTTTTCTTGAAAATATTATATTTATTTTTAATGATAAGGTTTATTTACAGAAAGTTGGTGTAGCAATGGCTACAATTTGTGCCAATAACTATGCCAATATAGTTTTAGCTTATTTGGAATCTGAAATTGTGCTGACTGGTCAACCTTTGTCCATCAGAGACATGGGGGCCACACTGGGAATGAATTTGCAATTTCTCATCCAATGATCAATGTTTCTTTTGAATATTGTCAGGCATGAATACCACTTCAAGAAGATGGGGAGTTTATTCTGTAGTACAGGAATCAACACATATTTCTCCCTTCAGCAGGTTCTGTTCATGTTGCAGACAGAGTTCAGGTCTTTAGTTCTTGTGTTTCTGCTGCTGTCTGTCTTGTGGATGTGTAAGATCCATCAGAGCTGGCAATGAGGATGCCTTATATGTTAGGCATAGATAGTCTCTCAGTAACCTGCAGTAGACAGAGTGCAGAGATAGGACCTTAAGGTGATCTATGTAGGGTAGGGCATTCATACCCTGGATTCTCCAGGTGAGGACCTTTGAGGGCATTGCAGCTGTTGCACGTGCCTGATTAGGTACATGTCAGAGGGGAATTGTACTCAGTAAAGGGTCTGCTAAGGGCTGAGTAGAGTGGTACTATTACTTACTTAGACCTGGATGCCATACCTTTGCTTATGAGTCGGGAGACATAGAATGATTTTCTTACTATATTGGCTACATGCTGGGCGAATGCCAGATTACTGTCTAGATATGTTACTAGATCCCTAACTATTGGGCCAATGCTTAGATATGTTTTTTGATGAAATAATTAGATTGGGTGGAAGGCTTCCTAAAAGGTAATATAGTCTATTTCTTTGCATTGAATTTTAATCTATGGGGTTCACACCAGTCAGTTGTTTGTATTAGACTTTTTTGTAGGATGTTGGTATCATGGGGGAATCTATGACAGCTCCCAGTTTACAGTCATCTATGAACTTAGTGAGCCAGAAGGCTTTGACATTAGCCTTGACTTACAAGAAGTAGACTCAGAACAGGAGGGAGCCCAACACAGAGACCTGGGGTATTTTGCTTGTGACTGGTCTTTAGTTGGAGGTGGTCTCACCGATCCTGACATCTTGGGTCCTATCTGTGAGCCAGCTGGCAATCCAGCAAGTTATGTAAGGATTTATGCCTAATTCCAAAAGTTTGTTAACAATACCTGAGTGCGGTATTGTATTGAACACCTTGACCAGGTCAGGATAGGAAGTTTGCACCATTTTCCCCTTATTCATAGCCACAGTGACCCTCTCAAAAAAGTCTACCAGGTTAAGTAGGCAAAACGTTTCATTAACAATGCCAAACTGGGATGTGTCCAGTGTCTATAGGTTGCCAATGTCCTTGTTGATCATTTCCATAATATTTTGTTCCATGGCTTTGCATATTACACTTGTCAGACTAATGAGGCTGTACTTCCCGGGGTTAGTTGTTGGTTCAGCCTTATGAAGAGGGAGCCTTATGAAGATGGATGACCATTGCAGCCTTACATTTACCTGGCACATAGCCTGTTTTGAGGCTGTAGTTGAAGAGTTTCCGAAGTAGTCCTGCTAGGTCATTATTTTAAGCTGTTTAGGAGGCAACTGGGAATATTGTCAGGACCCAATTAAGCAATACTTTTGACCTTAACAAGAGCCTTCTGGACTAGCTCTTTGCTTAAATTTGGGTGATGTGCTATAAGGGAATTCACAGGGGTAGTGGGGGTAGAGGGAAGTGAAGTTAGAGGTACATTTATCAGCCAGCAGATTTGCTATGTCATCCTGGTCAGTGATGTTCATGCTATTTACCGCCAGATCTGCATACTGCTGAGTATTACTTTTAAGGCTCCTGACATACCTAAAATGTCAGAGCCTGCTAGGGCAAGTCCCAAAAGTGGAGACTGAATGGATGAAAGATCAGACTTGTATACACCAAGTGTGAAATGCCATTTCTCAGGTGGTTCTCTTTTCTCCAAGGTATGGTGATCATGGAGTTTATATATATAAGTTCAGGGGGGTATGGGTGGGTGCAGGGGGGCTTGCCCTCCAGTGCAAAAAAGTTTTAAGGAGAAGAGTGATTTTTGAGATTCACTCTTCTCCTGTGTTTTTGGTCTTTTCTTTTTTCAGCTTTTCTGCAATCGGCATTTCAAGTGCTGGTATTTCAATAGGGAGCCCTGAAGAAGCCCATGTGATTGTCCTTAGCCTTGGAGGCTATCCTGACCCTGTAAGTGGCCTTGTTAGACTTTATTAGACTTCTTAGTTTCTTGTTTATTTGAATCTGAGAACTCTTGCCTCTATGAAAAATGCCGTTTCTGATTTTTGGCCATGACTTTTTTCTTTTGTTATATAGCTTGTTAAGGTAAGGATTCCACCAGTGTGGCTTGTTTTTGGTGTTAGATCTGGGCTTACCTGTGGTAGGGACAGCAGCCTTAATGTAGCCATTTACATGCTTGCACAGGGATTCTGTAAATAATTCTGCATAGGTAGGCTTGTTTTGGGGGGTTTTGGGAGCCATGACATTGGACAAACTGGAGACTGCCTTAGTATAGTTCCTATCTGTTACAGGTTTTGTTGGGTTTTCCAGATTGATTTTTCTTTCAAGTGAGACCATCACCAAAGAGGAGATGACACAGGTGGACACTATCCCATGTTGGTGAGTACCAAGTGATAGCATTATCTGGTCCAAGGTGTTGATAAAGTCCAGGAAGCATTGTGTCTGTGACTTAAAGACAGTATACATCTCCCAGTCTATACAGCGGTAGTTAAAGTCTTCCATTAATAGGATATTTAGTTGGATGGTGAGCACCTGTAGCAGGTCTAGGTTAGAGTTGTGAACTTCATGGATCATAGAAGGCAACCTGAGTTGGCCAAGACAAGGTAGAAAACCTTGTCTGTGAAAACTTGGACAGGGATGAACTCCAATGCATCATACTGTTTAACCCATGTAGAGTTGTATTTGCTGTTAATATAGTCTGAGTCAACTCTATCTTTAGCCTATGTCTGTACTGCTGTTGGCCTAAATGGGTGGAAGACACTGTAGCCTTCCACTGCTGGAATACTTTCTATGGATTCAAACCAAGGTTTGGTAACAGCACAGATGTCTACATTCTCTAGAGTGAGGACAGTTTGTAGGGTGTGAAGTTTCTTGTTTAGACTCCTAACATTGAGCAGTAACACCTTTAGGTTTCTTTGAGTTTTTTTTTTTCATTTACTGTGTTGGTAGTTTTGTCATTTTGATATTGCCTAAAACAATGTCTAAGAGGATGAATAACATTTTAGCCAATATCCATAGGCCCAGGTAGGATAGCTGCAGACCATCCTTGGCAAAGCAAAGTGGTGCGTTAACAGGTGCAGGCCATCATTGGCAAAGCAAAGTGGTCTGTTAACTATGTCCTCCCACGCTGATAGATATTGAATTCCCCTGGAGTGACACCAGAAACTAATCAAATATTAAAATCAATCATTTTCTGTTCATACTGCAGCATCATCCTTGGTGAAGGTATAATGTTGCTCAATGCAAGGTACGTCCCTGTCTGTGACACATATTCTGAGAGATCCATAATGTCTCTATTCATATAGTCCAATGGCATGCTCTTCAGATCATTTACACCCATGATAGAATCATATTGGTACCGCTGGTGCAGTGACTTGTGTGAGTGCATGATATTGCGGATAGGCAACAACCATTGTCTTTTCCTTGTCCAGCCTAGTGAGAGGATTATCTATGTGTTGCACAATAGAATTCTTTATTGTAAGAGTACTAGGTAAAGTGTTTGCTTCCTTATGGGCTTTGTTCTTGGGGAATCATCGAGTGCAGGCTTATTTGTGGTGTTGGGGTTGCTTTTGGTCTGTGCTTTAGTGATTGATGAGGGTACATGTTGCAGTTCGATGGCTTAGGAAGTCTTTGAGGTTTGGATAGGTTTATTTCATATGTGTCAGTATAAGAAGTTGTACGTGTGCAGTGAGCAGTATGCGTGAAGGATACAGTACATATGTTTTTGACAATCTTGTTTATAAGTGAGATTTTTGCCTCCAAGGAAGTTATACATGTACATCACTTCCATATTATGTTAGTTTTTTTAAGGATTAAAGGTTGTCTGAGCACATGAATCAGTTGCTACATTGTCTCAGGAAGGCCATATCTACAAAACTGGCCATAGAGACATTAGGAAATTGCAAATCTATGTTATCAGGACCTACATTGCAGTTGGACTATTATAGTTTAGGATCTCAGTTTTGCAGGAGTCACCTGAGTGGTGTCTAGGGTGAAGACTAGATGATAGATAGTGCTATAATTGTAGTACTATTTGATACACTATCTGCCCTAAGCATAGCTCCATGCAAAGCCTTTCCATGCTATGAGTTAAAGTCCTAAGTGCTAGCTATATAGATCTGCAACCATAAAGGGTTCTGCTAACCACCACTGAGCAATGAACAGCTCTGCAAAAACATGCTTAATTTATAGCGGTCAAAAAAACCTGAAAACTAACTCCTGTTCACTCTGGCCAATAAACAACTACATTTTAATCTCCCCAAAATGCCTCCCAACTTAGAGAGACTAAGTAAACATCTTCTGCCACAAGATGGATGATGCTTGAACTTCTTAATGTAAAAGCACATGGAAAGTATCTCTTAAGTGAAGATTAACACCAAACTAAGCCCCTAAAATACCCACTTGGTGATGAAACAATCTCACTGTAAGCCTCTCTATGAGTTTCCCAAATCAGACTGAAAAGGCTACTTTACAATTTTTACTAGAATAGCAGTCCCACTCTTATTAAAGTAAAACAAAAGACTTTGGTTAGCCAAAAATGAAAAGGTATCAACTAACTACAACAAGTAATTGTCACTTTAAGCTCCCTTGTGTTTCCCAGCTCAGGCAGACCAAATTGCCTTTCTACTGCCACTAGATTTACGGTCCCAGCCTTCTTAATATAAAAACACAGTTTAGATAGACAAAAGTGGAAAGGTATTGGAAGCAAATCCAAAAACTAGCCACAAAAAGTAATTCTCACTTTAAGCCTCCCTGTCTGTTTTTCAACTTAAACTGACCAGGCTACTTTACTACTGTCACTATACCACAGGTTGTTGCATCATTCTGACTCACAGCACTACCCCTGATGTATAGAAGAACACCTGGTTAATAGAAGTTATATTGATGGTAAGAGGCAGTGTAATGGTACTAGCTGGGCCTGAAATAATGCCACTAACAGTGAGGCAGAGCATTTCTCTAACAGTTGAATTGATCTGATAACAGCATGCTATGCTTTACCACTATCCTGACTTAACAGTACAGTCAAACATAAAGTGAAATTTATCTGTTTGGCAGTTGTGTTATCCGTTTATGGTAAGCATCAGAATTCCGTTGGAAGTTTAAATTAGGACAGGGAGTAAGCAAAGCATTTCTCTGACAGTGGTGCTACTTTCTAATGGAATATGTAATGTTTTGAAATCATTCCAGGCAACAGAAATACAGCTAAGCTATGCAACTGGTGAGAAAAAAGAACATGTCTAGCTACTGTGTATACCCAATGGTAACACTTAGTGTACTAGTGACGGTCTGCCCTTCAAGAGTTCACTGATAATGTAATAAAACATATGTGCCACAGATGTGCTGTGCTTTACCAATCTACATGTGCTATTATGGTATTATTCTAAGCTGTGAAAATGCTAATAATGGCAAGAAATATATTCATGGTGGTTGCAGTATTCCTTAAAGGTAGAATGCAGGTGTGGCCATGTTACCAATATTGAGTTAATGAATAAGTATCAGAGATCTTCTATAACAAATATGCTTTATTTTCTGATGATACCCAGTAGGTTAAGGGACCATTCTGTTAAATGCCAGTAACACTGATGACTGTCACAGAGATTGTCTTCAAGAAATACTGTTGCTCTCGTACCTTTTTTTACCTAATACATTACCCCTTATAAGTGTCACATATTCCCTCTCAGTAATGAAATACTGTTTTATGGCAGCCTGTAGGGCTAACATATAATGCTTATCAATTACAGTATCACTGTATAAGGGGTAAAATCTACCCATCAGCAGCACTATTCAGGTAGGATGTGTGGTTTTCAAGCAGTCACTGGATGATGTGTGATGCTTCATTGTAATACCACACTTTCCTTCGGAGCAAGATAAACACAGTAACAAGCGATATGGAAGCATATAAGCACAAATGAGCTTAAAGTGTTGACTTGTAAAGGCCTTCCCTTTCAATTTCTCCACAGAATAACTACAAGTAAAGTGATGTTCTGTCTGGTTGTCGAAAGTGTTTTATTGCTGTTTTGACCAAATAGAAGTATGTCAGTCTATCACTGCAAATGGTCCTTGTTTAGCTTTATGAGTCCATTGGCTATTACTTCTGATCAACTAGAAAAGAATATGAGTGCATAAGATGAAAAAAAGCTACAATCTGAAGCTGGTTATACTTCATTTAACATCTGATCTTCCTGAAACAGCTGTAAGTGAAGTTAGGTGATCTATAGCCTTATACACATGTAAATATCTTCTACATAAGCTAACATACTGTTTTGAAATCTGAGAATTAATTTGTTTATTTATATACAATTGAACAATTCATAAATAACATTTTCATATTTTCTGAATTTTTTTCTCTTTGAATGAGAATATTAATGGTCTTCATATGGGATGGGAAGAGTGAATGAAAGGCACATAGAACATATGACTATAATTTGGTCACATTATCAGTCTGCAATCATTTATTCAAGATTTAGCATGAAATACTTCTGCCAAATTCATTGTGAATAGTCAGTACTAGCCTAAAGGCACTTACATAATTGAAAAAGCTGAAATCATGGTATGATTCTAAATTCAGACTTATATATTCATACATACAATCATTTGTAAGAAGAGGGGAAACCTGTATTTCCTTTTCAGATATGACAGAGAGAGAGAGAGAGAGAGAGAGAGACCAAGAATCTTCTTACAGAAGTATTTCTAGTGTATAATTGCCTTCATTTATATGTGTAATATTATCTTTATATGAGGAAGTGGTTTCCATCTATAAAAAAGGACAGTGACTAAATTCTCTTCAGCTTACCCTCTATGCTATGTCATTTGCTGGGTCTACTACACATAAATGAAATCCCACAACACTGACTTTTTAAAACCCCGAGCCCACGACACCAACACAAAACCAACACCTCAGCTACCTGACACACACAATCCTGACACTACAAAATCCCGACAAAACCTCCCAACAACAAATAAAGAATGACACACACAAACAACATACAAAAGAAAAAACACAACATTCCAAATAAAACTACCTAGTTCCCCTGACCCATACCCCGCCCACCATCTAAACTAGTCTAAACTCTTGCCATTAAGACAAAACATACACTATAAATAAAAGACCCTAACGTACAAACCCATACATTTCACATTATTGCAGAGAGCTATGCCCCCCAACCCCCCTGTTACTTGTAGATACAAACTCCGAGATCGCACTACAACATCCACAAGAGCAGATTTCCTGTTCTGCTCAAGTTGGACTGTCGAGCATTCAGAAGTCTGCATTCTGACGTGTTGCTCATTTGACAGGTTGAACTTTTCGGCTCATTGTTTTAAAAGTCAGTCTACTGAGATTTCGATAATCTCTAGTAGACCCCATTTCTTACATTTCTACATTTGAGAATCTGGCACTGAATCTTTGACTGCAAACTGAATACATATGTAGCTCATGCACATACTTCAACATTTTATATTCCAGTTTCTAATCTTTAAACATTAAGTTCACTTTTAAGAGCTAGTATCACAAAATATATAAAACCTGGAACTGCAGGCTCTGTCCCACATACTTCTTTTGTTTCATTTACATTAGGCCAGAGTTTCATCAGATGTATATAAAGGTATCTAATTTAAGGGGCTCAAAAGTTGGTAAATAAATTATATATGTGTCTTACTAGTATTAAGAATGGACATGACTGCTGGAAATCTGAAGCCACAAGTTTCCACACTTTCATTAACATATTACTCTTAACAGAAAAGCAATCTTTTTTCAGTTTATATCAGACATGCGTGAATGGGTGTGCCTTTGCTGAAGGTTGGGCGTCAGGCTGGCAACTCTTACCATAAAAATCGACTGCCTATCATTAGCAGACCGGAGTTCCGCTGTGACAACCCCTAATCGGGAAAAGCCAAAAAGACAAACAAACATCATTAACTAAAAGTTTGACTAAATCATAGAAACCACATATATACTCAAAAAAACCTACTGAAAAATAGTAACAAATCAAGAAAACATTAATAGTATATATTTGGGAGGGGGCAGATAAGTCATTTTCAAGTGAATTATTCTTCTTTTTCCATATTTATTTTTGTTTTCCAAAAGTATATTACAGTAGATTACAATGCAATCATGAAAATTGTCAGATACAAAGTAATATTTGTCTCAACATGCAATCGGGTCATATTTCTACTAAGTCACATAGAATAAAACCCATTTACTATTTATTTTCAAATGTTAACAGGAAAATGCATAGAATTATCCTAACTGCATGGTGTAGTAAACTCTAACACACTATATACAATATTTACAGCAGGTGCAACAGCAGCTAAAGGGCAGAAGCATGAGAGACAGGTCTCTGTATTTGATTCATTCTTATGTTGCTTGTCTAAGCTTCTTTGATTTGTACTTTACTTAGTATTGGGGAATTTTGTATACAATTTGATGATTCAATTCTTTGAAAAAATATTCATTCTTTTAGAATGTGGTTCAGAAGGAAACTCCAGTATTTTTGAAAATCCTTGCATTTATTACTATCTTTAGTGATTCATTTATGTGCTGTAACACAAGAACCTATGAACCCAGAGACTCCCTATGCTGTGGAACAGAATCACGGTCCATGTGAGACAGAGCACCTCACTGGCTTGGTTCAAGAGGAATCTTGACCAGTGGATGGGAGATCATAGGTTTACCCCAGGGATCATCTCTGTATCACTGCTGGACAGAGGCACGGCAAACTAATGGGTATAGTATTCTTCAACCTAAGGGGTGGTGAAAGCCACACAACTCTGGTTAGGCTTATAAATGCCCTAGGGCAGATAGCCTAGTATGAACCTATGAACCTATGAACCTATGAACATATCTAGTGGCTTTGTTCTTGAATTCCTCCCACGATAGTGTCCATTTCTGGGTGATATATAGTGTCACTAGAGCAAATAATGGAACTAATATCCGTGTGTCCTGCTTAAGTCATTTTTTTGGGTTATATGTAGGATAGCAAATTCCCACGTTAATGTTGACTGCTTGTAACCCATTTTTTCTAACTTCACCTTCAAGGAACACCATAACTTGTATGTAAATTTACAACCCCATAGGATGTGAAAGAGATCAGCGTTCACTGTTGGACAATTGGAGAGTAATTTGAATTAAATTTATTTAAAACCACAGGTGTGTAATAGGTATTTTTGTTGATCTTCAATTGTGTATCGATTAAACTCTTGAAAGGGGATAATTTTAGTGTAGTTTCTATTGCTTTGGATTTTTGTTCATCTGTAATTTTTTCATTTTTCTCATTCCCGTAGGCAGAGAACAGTAAATATTATTGATATTTGATGGATATAATTAACCTGTGTGTGCTAGAGAGCATTTTCGTTTTATAAGAAAGGCACTGTAGCAGTGATGTTGAAGTATCCATATCTGCTTGTACTGAATTGTTAAAGTTACCTAGCATGGCAGCCAGATATTTAAGTTGTCTTAGAATTATTATTTGTTTTTTGCTGAGCTTCAGCTTTTCTCTGGTCTCTTCTATAGTATAATCTTTCATTTTGAGAATGTCCCATACAACATAGCTCTTAATTTGTGGATATTGATTGAGATTTATCATATTGTTATTTAATTTGAGATTAGGATTTAAATGTATACACTGCAGAAGAGTCAAAGTATGTACTAGGTTTATAGATTCAAGTAGCTTCCGGAATATTATGATATTATTTCTTAATGATTTATGTAATCCAATTGTCTTGAATTGTTCTTTCTGGATAAAAGGTAGGGCTTTGGGATTAATATTTAATAATTTAACATGTTCAAACCATAGTTTAACCCATGCTGGTGACCATTATTTAGCTATAGGAGAGTATTCTGATATCTGTATTATTCTGTTAGTGTAAATTATATCATAATATAGCTTGAAATCTGGAACACCCAGTCCCCTGCTTTCTTTCGGCAGGATTAATTTAGAGTATTTTATCCTTGTTGATTTCAGGTATCAGATGAACTTAGCTATTTCTGTGCAGATTTTGTGAAAGAAGATGTTGGGGATGTTAGTGTTTGTTGCATTTAATTGATAAATCACTTTTGGGAGAACATTCATTTTAATGACTGCAATCTTAGCTAAGGTTGATAGCTTCATATTTTCCATCTATAGAAGTCTTGGTTTACCTGTGTCCAAAGCTTCCCCAAGTTGTTTGGGATTATTGACTTCTGGTTATGCTCGAAAAGTATTCCTAAGTATTTGAGGGAGTAGTCAATTTGAATTGGTGTGCCCGGGAAATAATATTCTTTATGGCCTAGTGAATTAATTGGAAAGATTTTTGATTTGGATGCGTTTATTTCATAGTTTGATACTTCTGAGAAATTTTTAATAGATTTCATAATTTTACTGAGGTCTGTATTAGGAGTTTCGAAATATATATTGACATAATCTGCGGAAGCTGTAAGGACAATTTTATTATTTAGAAGCTTTGGTATGTGATGATATGTGCACTGGAATATGAGAAAAGGGTTCAGTAAATAAATTGAAGAGGTATGGAGCGAGGGTGCAACCCTGACTTGTGGCATTTATGATTCATATTGGTTTGGATTCTATTTTATTTATTTTAATTGATGTGTATGAGCTTTTATATATCTTTCTAATTATGTCAGTGAATTCTTTTAGAATATTATAGAATGACAGTGTTTCAAACAGAAATTCTTGATTAACTTTATCAAAGGCTTTGGTAGCATCTAACGCCAGGGCATACTTTGTTTTTTTTTCTTTTTCACATAGTTTCATTATTGCATCTAGAGTAAGCGTGTTATCCCAGGTTTGCCTAGAGCGGATAAACCCAGCTTGTTCTGGAGAAATTATTACTGACAATACTCTTTTTAAGTCTATTTGCTAGGATAGCAGCTAGGATTTTGATGTCAACATTTATTAGTGAGATTGGACTGTAGTTTAGTGGATTTGATTTTTCTAAGTTAGTCCTATGAATAAAAATATTTCTGGAGACATTTAGGTATGGATCTATAATGCCAAACTCCCTGATGTGGTTGTATAGTTCTAGTAAATTGTTTGCTATGTTTTGAGCAAAGGTTTTGTAAAATTCATTCGTAAAACCATCTGGTCATGGTGCCTTACTTCATTTTAGTTTAGTGATTTCAGCTAGAATTTCTTCTTTTGTGAATGGTGCTCTTAACATTTCATTTTGTTGTTCATTTATTTTTGGGAAGGTTAAGTTTCTTAGGAAATTTGCACAATCTTCAAGTGAATTATTCTAAGCACAACAGATATGTTGCCACCTCACAGCATTTGTTTCTTTAATTTCTTGGCTGAATTCCCTTCTGTTCTCACTTTTAGTGTCACCTGTATGCCTTTGTGGGTTTTCACCAAATCATCTGCTTTCTGTCCACACTCCCAAGGCATACAGTATTTCAGTCAGTGACCTTCCAAATTGTGAGTATGCATGCTGTGTGTGTGTGTGTGTGGGGGGGGGGGTCAATCAAAGAAATAATTTCTTTGCCTTTAACATGTGGACTTTATTGGCATGATAAACCATAGCACCCTTGCACCATGAATTGGATAAAGTGGGTAGTAAGAGACTAATTGAATGTTTTACAGTGAAAATGTTATAATGTTCTCAAAATGTAGTCTATTAATATAAATATTTAGCTGCACTAGAAGTCTGCAGTTTGTAGAATAAGTTCTTAGAATGGAAGAGTAGTATTTTGGTTATTAAACTGGTAACATAACTGATATACATTGTTAAGAGTAATTATTCTACTGTTAAGTACATTTGTATAATAAGATTAAACATTTTACTATGAAGCATGGTTGGTTAATTTTCAGTGAATACGTTTTTTAACTACTCTGCTTATATTATTTAGCTCAGCTACTTTGCAAGGTTGCATTAAGAAAGAAGTTCATCTGGGCCAAAACCATTGTGTAGCAGGATAAAGCCCTGAATACATGCAGTGATTGTTTGATTAGCAACCATGGGTCTAAGGATGAGTGTGCCCATCCTTGTGGGGGGAATGCTTGCCTGGATGTTCTTCATGTTTGATCCCTGGCTGAAGCTGGGAACAAGAAGGGGGCATTGTCCACAGTGATAATGAGGAAGGACATTGACTGAGTCACTGCTGAGTTATAGACCAGCATGTCCTCATTGCAAGCCTGCATATTGGACATTAACATTTGATGGAGAGGGGAAAGGGAAACATGAAATTCGAGCTCCCTGCAACAGCAATATGATGCTGCAACAGAATATCTCACTTTGGTCACTGCCCCCATCCATGGCTCATAGGAAGTCTGGTGTGGTTAGGATAACCCAGTAGATCCAATGGATGAGGAAAGCCACCAATGGCAGCCAATGGTCAGCTGTGGGGTGCAAAAAAAGGTTATCAGCTACTTAACCATGGATACTGTCTTTTTATGTTATGTTGTGTTATGTTATATTTATGTTATGTTATGTTATTTATTTTTTATTTTATTTAATTTTGTTTACTGTGTTTGTCCAACAGGGTTTAGTCAAAAAACCCTTCTCAGCAGAAGCCCAGGGAGAAAAGCACCAACATGTTGCAAACATTTTGAAACAGACATTCCATAATACATAACCAGACACTAAATAACCTACATTAACAATTACACATACACTTGCTAATCAGATTACATTCATATGAAAGTACAGACAACTGTTACAGTATAAAACATTCTCCTGCATTAGTAGATGTTGAACAATGAGCTTATGAAGATATGTATTAGTGAGTTTGTCAGATGGATACTAGATCATGTGGCTAATGCTTAGCAATTCAAAGTAATGTAGGTGTTGAAGGAACTAGGTAGAGCTGAAAATGTTAATATTTTAATAAGAAGTACAATGTAAAGCAGGTTAAGAGATAATTGTATGTATGGCTATTGTAAGGTTTATATTAAAAGTGTAAAGGTGGGAGGGTGTGTGTGTCAAAAAATGATGTATATCGGTGGATATGCTAGCAAAACTATTCAGGATTGGTGAAGACTAGTTGTGTTTTATAAAATTTCTCAATGAAGAGAAATGGTTTGACAATATGACAAGCTGAAAATAGCAGTGACATTTATCCTGAAGAAGTATAGGAGCAGATCTAGTGATTTCATACTCGAGTTTTAAATAGGTTTGCATTCTGAGTGGATTTCAGTGGTAGTGGCATGTTATTCCATATTTTAGCTACACTATTTGAATATAGGGAGTCCCTTGCATTATTAAACAATTTAGTTATAGTGGTTAGTGTTTTTTTTTTAGAGACAAAAGTCCTATTGGGGAAGTAGTGCTGCATTAAGTTGCTAAGAGCTGGGTAGTTAAATGGCTTTCAGAGAAGTCTGTGTATTGTAATTAGCCGAGAAAGAGCTAGGTGATGTGGTAGTTCTAACAAATTTAATTCTCTGAAAACTAGGTAATAGTGTATTATAATTTACTGCAAGTTTGGCTGTTTTGTTATGACATTACTCAAATTTGGATAGACGTGAGACTTTGGGACAGCATACAGGAGAGAAGGCAATAAGAAATTAGAGGCTATATATCTTCTGGCTATGTCACTGCAGTAGGTTTTTACTCAGTTTAATTTCTCTAAGTCTTTTGGGTTTCCAATACCATAATGGGAATTGACCCCATCCCTAAGCTGAAGTCTGATTAAAGTCCATGAATTAATATTATTTCAATATTGGATGCTAAAAGTGTTCTTTGCAGCACCTGCAATTTGCTCAAAACTGACTCTGCAATCCATATAGAATTACATGTATCGGTAGCATCTCTAAATACAACTGTAAATTGTTTTTTATACACAAGACAACCTCTCTGGCAGCTAAAGGACTCCAACCAGTAGAAAAGTAGAGTAGCCAAAAAACAAACCAGAAGTCCAACGTCCAACCACATTTAATAAAAGCACATAAAACACAAAGCTTTTGAGATAATTTCTCTTTCTCAATGTTCATATGGTATATGACAAAGAGTCATCCTGAAATATCCCCTTTACATATTTATCCCTGGGATATAATTTGTCCTTTATCATGGCTTAGATGCAAAGTGGTTTGCCACTGTTTCATGGTCACTCCAATGCAATTGATCAATATAGGGTGCAACTTATAAATCTGCAAGCACTCCTTTATCCATGAATGCAGGAAGCTGTCAAATGCTTTTTGATAATCTATCCAAGCCATACTAAGATTCCTCCTTTTTTACAATTCTCCATTATGACTTTATTTAAAAACAAATGATCCTTTGTTCCATAAGACTCACTTTCATTACCATGTTGTTCTATTGCCATGATTGGGTTTTCTTCTAAATGACTATAAATGCTGACATCAATTCCAGTATATAGTTTATACATTGTTGTAAGGCTAGTTATTAGTCTATAGGTTTTTTTGGATAGCTTGCAGATTCACTTTTAAGGAGAAGTATGATTATTTTTCCTTTTGTTAACCAGGTCGGTGTCTGTTTGGGATAGGTATGTAAATAGTTCTTACTCAAGGCTAAATCTTTGTGTAAATATATTAGTAGTTTTAGCCAGAAGTTGAGTACTGCATCTGGGCCTGGACATTTCCAAGTTAGGAACTTTTCTTAATATTGTTTCAATTTCTTTGGCCATTACACTATCCCATTTTATATCCTGTACATTTGAACTTCTTACTTTCTTTTACTTCTTCTATCCATTCAGCATCTTTGTTATGTTCCACAGGGTCTTCATAGATATTTCTCCAAAATGTGTCTATTTCTACTTTTGGCAGTGTTTCTATTTCGTTTGCTTTGTTTCCCAATTCTCTATAAACCATTTTTGGGTGATCAATGAATTGCTTATTTTGTACTTGTTCCTTTATACTTGCATATCTTCTAAGTTTTTCTTTCTGTGTATATATCTTTAGTTTATTATTTGCAAAAGAGTACAATAGATATTGGCCTCTTCTGATACTGCTCATTGCTTTTATCAAATCTGTCTTTCTAAGCATTTTTGTTGATGTGTTCCCTCTTCTATACTCGGCTAACTGTGACACTTCTTGTCTTAATTGCTTTACAGTTTTCTCTATTCAGTACTTTCATAATGGCATGTGATTTCTTCCCTTCCCTTTCTTTCCCTTATTGCCCTGTGTTTTGATGTAAGACTTTATCTGTTTTAAATTTAGCTGTGCAGTAATATGCCCTATTAACTTCTGTTATCTCTTGACTTTCTTTAATAGTATTGATTACTGTTTTCATTTAATTTTATCAGACTTCTGACATTTGGGTCTAATTGACTTCCTTTAATCTATTTCTTTCATCAGTCTTAATATATTTATCCATCTCTAGTAAATCAACTGACTTTTCCTTTAGATCATTTTCTTCTAAACTGAGCACAGTCTTTATTCTGTTTCCTGTAGGTATTCTACAGAAAGTTCCAGAACAAATTCCTGTGACATATTTTCTGCAGTTGCATCCTGCATCATCCATTGTTCTTTCATATGGGAAGGTACTGGTTTATCATTCCACAACATTGACAACATTAGAGTTGCCACTGTTTCCTGCTCCTTCCCTTGCTGTGCAACTCCAAATAAACTTTTGGACTGATTTTCTGCTGGAGGCTCCAGAGTATTTTCATGTGGGAAGTGATCAGATGCTTCCTGTTCCACCCATTTCTCTTTAATATGAGGACTCATTGTTCCATCATGTTGTGATTTTACCAGCATTGGATTTTGTAGACTAAATCCTTCACTTCATAGGGAATTCATAACTTCTGTTTCTTTAACTTCACCATTACTAATCCTCTTTTCTACTTTCCCTGTTTGTTTTCTTACTTTTTTGTTTTTTGAAGTTTTCCATATCTGTATATCTTTGCCTGTGTTTCTCTACAAACATCTTTGCTGCTGCTTTTTTGTATTGATTAGTTTTGGTGTCTTCTTTGCATAAATATTTGCACCTTATTGAATCTCTTTTTTTCCCCATGTCCATATCAGATGTCTCCTGCTCCAACTGTCTCTCCTTGCTTTGGAGGATCATTGTTCCAAAATGTTGTGACATAACCTGTGTTAGACTTTCTAAACTGAATCCTTCACTTTGCTGGTATTCTATAACTTCAGCTTCTATTTGTTTAACTTTTACTTTGCTAATACTTTGCTCTACATTTCCCCTTTGTGATCCTATTTGTTTTACTGTGAAATTTTTCACGGCTGGGTGCCTTTGCCTTTATTTCTCTTCCAATATCTTCGGGGCTGCTTTTTATTTTGATTAGTTTGGCTTTCTTCTTGGCATAAGTATTGCACCATATCAGATCTCTCTTTCTTTTCCATGTCCATGTTTCTTTTTTATACTTTTTAAAAACCTCTTTTTGAATCTGTTCTAGCTGGACATTCCTGATTTCTTGCATAATAGTAAGAATACATAATTTATTTATTTCTTATCCTCACTAGTCCATTCTATCATCTTTATTGTTTTTTTTTTTTGATTATTAGTTTTTATGTTTTTGTGGACTACTACTTCCTTCTACAACAGGGCCATATTTTCCTGAACTTAGCCTAACTCCATTGTAGGAATGTTTCTGTGTATTTAGGATTCTACACTGTCATTTTTTCTAGTCTTGGCACCAGTGTACATACCAGGATTGGGTACTTTTTTATCCTGAGACTTGTGCACCCAGCTGTCTTTTCTTTTTTTATCCTAATTCTGTCCATTATATATGCTATATAAAATACAGTCTATATATGTGTGTCATCTTGGTGAGATTTTGTAAAATAAGGGTCCACCTAAGGAAGGTACTCAACAAACTTGAGAATTAATTCAATTCCAGCAACACTCCTCTCCTTTGCTTGCTGATTTTTATCATCTCTCCATTCAGACCCATTTTAGTTTGTATAATGTACCTCATTTTTTATGAGTTTTTTTAACCATGTCTGAGACATGATGGTTGAATTTCAACTGGTTATCTATGATGGCACCAAGTAATTTGTCTGTGGTTTGCTTTATGGTATTGTTGGCAGAGACAAAAGTGAATAGTATTGTTTTGATAAGAGTTGTTTAGCTGGACAAAAAGCAACTATTTATTTAATTATTTATTTAGAGTTTAGAAGTGGTTGCATATTATTTAGCCATTCTTTTATCAATAAGAAGGATTGTAGCATAATGTCTTAGAGTTTAGAGAGAGAGAGAGAGAGAGACTTAGCCAAGCAGAGTATGGTTTAGTCATCTATGAACCTAAGGATGAGAGTTTAGGTAAGGGTTTCTGGTGGGAGACAATACCAAAAGCTTTTGATAACTCTTGGATGATGGTGGAGACTAGGCTTTCAGTGTTTCTCTGGGTGTTGACTATATTAACAAAATTCAGCAAAGCAATAACTGTGCTTTCATGAGAATGGAATCCATATTGGGTTGAAGACTGAAGCTTGTTATCTATTAGATAGTTGATAACTTGCCTATGAATACATTTTTATAATATTTTTGATAGGGGAGATAAACTGGCAATTGGGCTATAGTTTGAAAGATCTGTATTAATTCCAATATCATGTAGTGGAATAATGAATGTTTTTTGCCATAGTAAGCTGATTTTATTTTCAAATATGGTTCAGTTTATCAGGATTGAACTGGATGTACAATAATCTCATCTGCCATTTTGAGATATTCCTGATTGGTTAATGACTGCAATCTCTGTATAAAGCAGGTATTGAATTGGTTAGACATGGTATCATTTGTGTTTGCTGTTGGCTGTGTAACTTGTTCTGGATTTAACAGCTTATTAACTGAGAACCAGAACAGTTGTGGATTGTTTGTGTGTATATTTTGACTAGTTGAGTAGCAAATTTTCTTATTTTTAGTGATAAGTTGTTTTGTTAGGTTTCTTAGCTAGTCTATAGTCTAGTAAAGAAGAAACAATTTTTTTGTCCAGACCTACCATGCTTTGTCTCTTTGTTTCATGAGTTGTTTAGTTGCTGATAACAGCCATGGGGAAGGATTGGCTTTGGCTCTTTTTATTTTTGGTTAGAGCTTGTTTGTTTGGAACACCTAAGAGGATGTTGTTGAACTCAAAGGCTGCATCATCTATGGGGGGAGTCTATAGTGACTCCCAGTTAAGGAAATGTAGTGTTTTAAAAAAGTCTCCATGAAAAGCAGTAAGTTTTCTTATCAAGTTGTAATGAAGTGTTTTGCAGCAGTGGCTTTGGTAACTTATGGTATAGCTTTGTAACTGACCACTTAGGGTAGCTGACAGAGTTCCATGGGATGATATCTTATCTGGAAAAGGTGTTAGGATTCTGGGTTGATTGTGTGACTGACATTGTTATATGTAGCTGATGTGGTTATAAGCTAGGTGAACTTATACGGATGTATACTACTTGTACAGATGTCTTTGTTATGCTAATGTTTAAAATGTGAGGCTCTTATTAAAGATGGTAAATTACATTATTCTGTTTAGACTTTACATTCTGTATACAACGGAATACTGGTGATCAGATTCAGAAAAAAGTCAATATCTTTGTTATGGATACAATACATATATGACTTAGAAGTTATGAGATGAAATGGACAGGTATTCTGCGAAAGCAAGGGAGAAGGCCCTGGGGTACTGTTGTTTGAAAACTGGCTGTGAGAAGCTTATTGATAATGCAAATGGAGATTTTTACAAAAGTGTACATCATGGAGTCAGCATAAGCTGCAGAATGAATGGAGAGTGGAGCTGGTTACTGCACTCAGCCTTGAAATGTACACTGTGCCAGACATTTTTGTCATAAAATGTGGTTTTATCACTGACAATTCCTTTTTGAAGTTTTTATGCTTTCAGATGTTAACAGAGAATTTCCATTTACTTGCTATTCTAAGGCTGTTTCATATCTGGTCAATTGCATGTGTTTTAGGTATATGATAATGTAGAGAAGGAAAAATGCAAGCACAATTCTTTAGTTAAGGAAGCGTAGAAGAGCCCATAGGTCAAGCAAGATGCCTGCTGTTTCCAGCATTATCTAAGTAAAGTTAATATAGGTCTATATCATATGAGCGAATAGGAAAAAACATGCTCATAATCTCGAAAGCACCAGACCTCGAAGTGCTTTTTCTGAGATCACAGTACAGGGAAGAATGGGAAATTTGCCCTTTCCTCACTGTAGTGTGATCTCAGAGTTGGAATATATATTTAGCGGGGAATGCGGGAGGCACAGCCCCCCACAATAGCAAGTTCAAGATCCAGTACTTTCGAGATTGTGAGCATTTGCAGTTTTTCCTATTCGCTCATATGATATAGACTTGTTAATATTAATAATGGATGCCATGTTGATAATGTAGCTGTTTTGAGATATATTCAGCAGAGGCCTGGAGAGAAACACTGATAGGTTCAAAGGTTCATAAGTTGGTACTAGGCTATCGGCCCTGGGGCCTATACAAGCCTAGCTATAACAATTCCCTGGATATTTCTTCCCACAATATTTACTTCCCTGGACCCCTGTCTAGCAGGGTGACTGACATGATCCCGGGGTGAATTTCCTATCTCCCATCCAATCATCAAGGTTCCATTTGAAGAGGGCCAAGGAGGCACTCTGCTTGACATGTATGGACAGATTATTCCAGAGTATGGGGAGTCTCTGGGTCAGGAACCTATCCCACCAGCATGTTTTGTTCATTGTGATGACAAGGTTTAGATCCCTGGAGCGTGTGGCTCTGAGGGATTGGGATTTCTTTAAGTGGAGCATGTCCATCAGCTCAGGGTTTGACATGGCCTTGTATGTTAAGCAGAGATCACCTCTGAGTAGACGATATGCCACAGAGTATAGCTGGAGTTTTCTAGACAGCCAGCATAGGGAATCTGCTTTAGGCCTGTGATTCTTTTAGTGAGGTATTCCTGTGGCCTTTCCAGCTGTTGCAGATGTCTTTTGAGGTACATATCAAATGGGGCATTGTACTCTATAATGGGTCTATAAGGGATGAGTACAGTGGGACAATAACCTCCTTTTTTCTGGATGAAAAGCCCTTAGTGATGAGGTGTGCCAAATAGAAGGATTTCCTGACTGTTGTGGCGATGTGGTTATCGAAGGTGAGACCACTGTCCACCTGTGTCCCTAAGTGTCTCATCACACTTTTGGTGTTTAGTGTACTGCCACCTATGTGGTAATTCATGAGTACATGTTTTTTTTCCCAAAGGGGATAACTATACATTTCTTGGCATTAAGCTTGACCCCATGGCTCTAGCACCAAGCATCTGTTTCTGTAAGGCCCTTTTGTAGAATATCCACATAATTTGGGGATTCAATAATGGCTCCCAGTTTGCAGTCATCTGTGAACTTTGTAAGCCAGAGTCCCTTAGTGTTGGCTGGTACTTCAGAGAAATAGATGCCAAACAAGAGCGGTCCCAGGACTGAACCCTGAGGTACCCCACTTCTCACTTGTCTGCAGCTGGATTTGGAGTCGGCTACTTTTACAGTCTGGGTTCTGTCAGTAAGCCAGTTGGCAACCCATCGAGTGACATAGGGATTTATGCCCAGCTTAGGAAGTTTATCTATGATTCCAGAGTGGGGGATGGTGTCAAAGGCTTTTGCGAGGTCCAGATAGGCTGTGTGGACTGCCATACCCTTACCCACAGCTCTAGAGATTGATTCAAAGAAGTCAATTGGGTTCAGGAGACACGATCCCAAACGGGGGGGGGTCCAGTGTTTGAAGACTGCCAATGTCTTTGTTTATAAGTTCCATGATAATGCATCCCATGCCATTGCAGATCAGACTCGTCAGACTGATGGGATGGTAGTTCCTGGGATCCAAGGTAGATCCCCCCTTGTGGAGTGGGATAACTGTAGCTGTGCGCCACTCAGAGGGCACAAAGCCTGAGGTGAGGCTATGATTAAACATGACACTTAAGTGAGGTGCCAGTTCATTTTGTAGTTCATGTAGTACACACCCTGGGATGTCATCTGGTCCCATGGATGCTGTATTCTTAGCTTTGGAGAGAGCGGTTTCTACCTGTGTGGCCATGATTACCAGAATTTGGCAATCTTTTGATAATGAGATGGGCCCTTGAGGGGGTGAGAGGTGGGTGAAGTTGGCACTCAATCGATCTGCCAGGATATTGGCAATATTCTTGGGATCAGTATATTTAATGCTATTCTGTTATAGCTCAGAGCAGATCTGAACATTGCCATTTAGATTCTTGACATAACTATAGAATGCCTTATGGTTGTCTTTGGAATCTTTGGCAATTTTATTTTTGTAACTAGCTTCAGAGGATTTTATGAGGGATTTAAGCTTCTTACTGATGCTAGTAAGGGAGATTTTGCATCCTGGGACTTTCCTCTTTTCTGCAATAGTTTCTTCCTTCTGTTATATAGTTTGTTTATGGCAGGGGAACCACCAGATCGACTACCTTTTTTTGGAGGCGAGTGTCTTGGTTCTATTTAGGATGGCACGATTCATGCACGAGTTGATGTGCTCATACAGTACCTTAGTGTAGGATTCAGCAGTCAAACTTTCAGATCCCATCTGCATGGATGTCATGAAGTTTGTCACTTCTGACTTGAGTAGCAGGAAGTTGGCTTTGGAGAAATTTTTTACGGAGGTTTCCTTACTGGGGGGTGGGGGTGTGATGTGGATGTCAAGGGTGATTTGCTTATGGTCAGACCTGACCAATGTGGGGGGGTGACCACTGATGTGGACCATCTATCTCCCATGTTGGTAATGACCAGGTTTAGGATATTGGAGCCCCTGGTGGGACAATGAATTAGTTGATCCAGGGCATTGGAATTTATGAATTCCAAGAACCGTTGGGAAAAGGTGTTGGTACCCAAGTAGTTTTCCCAGTTAATGGCAGGGTAGTTGAAATCACCCAGTATTAGGGTGTTTGGTTGTATCTTAATATTTTCCAGTATGTTTAGAAAGGTGTAGTAAGAATCTTGGGGCATGGTGGGGGATCTGTAGCAAGCTACAATTTGTATTGCAGTCTTACTAGTGTTAGTTGCACCTGCAGAATTTCAGATGCATTGTGTTGGGCAACTAGCCTGGAGGTGTGAATATCCTTGGTGAATATGGACACTCCTCCACCTTTAGTGTTTTGGTCTTGGTTTGGTGGCCAGAAAGTGTGGTAAGAGTTGTAGCCTGGTATTGCAGGGGTGCTCTCTGGAGCTTTGAACCAGGTCTCAGTTACTGCACAGATATCGATGTCCTCCATTTTTAGGAGTGCCTTGAGAGAGTGCATTTTGAGGTTTAGACTTCTAGCACTCCAGACCAGACTTCTCAACTGTCCTTGATCTTCAGGGACGTCCCTGATATAGACTCCGATTTTAGGTCTGTCCCTCTTAATCCCTCTTAGAACTGGTGAATGCTGAAGAAAAGTTGGTGAAATGCCCTTAATAAATAATTATAGTAATTCAGAGTTATAGAAGTTTAATATAAAAAAACCTATATTAATCCACATTCTTTTATTCAGCAAATGTTTCAGGGTAATAGTACAAATATTTAAAAATATCCCTGATTGTTCCTGATTATTTGAGGATTTGTCCCTGATTCTGATGAGATTTGTCTCCGATCGGTTGAGAACTATGCTCCAGACACATGTCTTTAGAATGTGGGAGGAAACACATTCAAATGCAAGGAGAACATACAGACTCCATGCAGAAGGCAACCCAGATGAGAACAGAAATGGAGAACCCTTTACTGAGAAGCAAGAATGTTAACCACTGTACCACTGCACTGCCCTGTTAGAGTTTCTGCACTGCTTTCCATAGAAGTCTAGTTGTATAAGTGAGTAAAATTGGGCAGGAAATAATAAAAGATGTTCAAGTAAAGTAATGACAATTCTCTTTGTGTCTATTTGTGGAAACAAGAAACAGACTCTTGTGAAATATACATTCTTCTGTGTGCGTGAGTGTGTGTGTGTGTGTGTGTGTGTGTGTGTGTGTGTGTGTGTGTGTGTGTGTGTGTGTGTGTGTGTGTGTGTGTGTGGATCTAGGACTATTGCACAAAATCACATTTCCATGAAATGTAAACGACCGAACACACTTTAGTGAAAGTGATTTTCACTGAAAAAGCACTTTCACTAAAGTGTGCACAAAAAATAAAAAAAATAATAAAATAAAAAAAATCACAGTACTCATGTTTATGCAGGGGGGCAAGCTCCCCTGCTCCCCCCCACATCCCCTTACTTTAATATTCTCACTCCAAGATCGCACTACAGTGGGGAAAAGGGAATATTCCCTTATCCGCAGTGTACCCTGATCTCAGCAACAGCCATTCTGCCATCATTTTCATTTTCCTGAGGTAACTTTAGCAAAAGTGCGTTTTCTGTGAAAACACACTTTCGCTAAAGAGTGCTCCGTAATTTTGGTTTTGGTTAAAACAGCTTTCACTCAATAGTACGAGACCCATATATATATATATATATATATATATATATATATATATATATATATATATATATATATTTATATATATTGTCTATGGATTTCACGATAAACCAAGTAGGATTACAATAAATGTTGTAATACAACAAGAGAGATATATTTTTGGTCAGGAGTAGGGCACCAAAGTAAATAGTTATGCCTTGGTGATCATTCAGTATGTGAAACTGAGAAGCTAACAGTGAAGTTACTATGAAAACTGGTTTTATGTAATGGCAAGTCTTGGCCAGCTTCTCCTTGGTTATTTAGCCTTGAAGCAAATTGGATTTATTTTTGATGTTGCAGCACTCAGAAACATAATTTTGTTGCCAAGAAGTTGGAGTAGCTTTGTATGTCAATGGAAAGTGTCTCATAAGAGTTTTTTCGGTTCAGTGTCTTCAGTGTGTATGGAAGCATATAAGACATTAGGAAATAGGAGCAGCAATGTCCAGCAAGGAGCAAAGGAAAATATAATAATATAATATTAATGAAGGCATGTTTGCTTTCAGTCCAAATCACACCACTGATGTGGCATGGAAACAATGCAGAGCTATTGAAACATTGCGGACATAACAGGAAGGATGGAATGTAAAATAAGAAAACACTTAGAAGAATGGACATAAGAGTGCAAATCCTGAAAAAAAATATTGGGAATGTCAGTTAATAGTAATACTGTAAGCAGAGCTGAGAATGTATAAATAAATAGGGTCTATATTACAAGATCGAATGTTTGGGTGATCGAACACTTAAACATCGAACTTGTAATATCGAAAGCAAAAAACAGCGAACGGCCAGTTTAACGCAGGGAAAGATTTCCCCTGGCTGTTCGCTGGATTTTGCAGTTTTGTCTACTGTAGAGTGATCTTGGAGTTGGTATATTTAGTTAGGGTGGTGTAGGGGGGGGGGGAAGCCCCCCACTTAGTTTGGCTGTAAAGTTATTTTTTTTTCTGTGGCCAACCGACATGTTTTCCTGCGCCATTTGACATTTTTGGGTTCGCTATTACAAGTTCGATGTTTAGGTGCTCTATCACCTAAGCATTCAATCTTGTAATATAGACGCAATAAATACACTGTCATCCTGTTAAGTATAGAAATGAAGCAGCATATAATGCAAATAGCAAATGCTAAAGTAAATAGTGATCAACAGATGAATAAGCCACATTAATTAAAATGGGCATTTTATTTTTGATAGCAATGATTGGGCAGGTATCATAAAAAAATAGATTAGATAAAGAGATGGATAGATAGATACATAGACAGACAAATAGGGTATGTGGATCACAGTGGATGTTCAGTAAAATGAGACAGATGAAAAAGTGCATTTGCTGGCATAAACAGTAGCAGGGGTCTGAGGCTCTTAGTGATTCAGGAAGGTAGCTTGAAGTATTTTCTTAAAGCTTAAAAATATATATATATAAAGATAGGGACTGGGTGTGAACATAGAGAAAATACATGTTAGAAAATAGTTCAAGCAGTTTGTGTCAGAGAGGAAAGACTAATAAAGTGATTCATGAGTGAGATAACAAAGCTGCAATAGTTATGCAAAACAGATATATGATGGATCATCTTCTGCTGGTCCAGGTATTGATATATTTCTGTATATTTGTACTTATGTATAACAGAGTACTGTGGGATTATGAAAGAAGGAGAGCTAATGGAAAACATCAACCAATGGTACAGATGGGAATTTATCACAGGTAATTTATTTATTTATTTATGTATTTATTTTATTTGCTTAACGGGATAGTCCACTTATCTCAATGGACCATTTGCAGGTACAGCTTGGGTAAATGGGTTTACATAATGAACAAACCACATTTACAGAAATGAGGATATGCTAAAATACATATACATATACCTGTACCTATACATATACCTATACCTATACCTATACATATACATATACATATACATATACATATGCATATACATGTACATAACTAAACAAAGCAAAAGAACTGGTCTAGTTTAGAAGATGAAAAACTTAAATACAGAAACCTAAAACCATGCGAGAAGGAAAATAACAAAAACATTGTGACAAGATCTTCTTCAGAAAAACATTTTTGTTTTTCTGAAGAAGTTCTTGTCACAATTAGAGAATGAAAGCACTCAACACCTGTTCTGTTTTTGTTATTTTCCTTCTTGCATGGTTTTAGTTTTTTCTATATATACATATACATTTATTTTATTTATTTTACATTTGTTTACCGGGAAAGTCCGACTGGAACAAAGTCCATTTACAGTGGAGGCCCAGGGAGAAAAGCTCCATTACATAATGGTACAAATACAATAAATAAGAAAAAATTCTGTACAGAGGCATATACACAACCAGAGCTCCATGTCTTTATATGACAACACAATCTACGAATGACAGAAAATTTCTGTACAGTGGCATATATACAGTCTAGGAGATTTTACATACCTTAGTTTGATTTGAGCAGGCTTGGTATATAGATAGCAAAACTTTGAATTCCTTATTGGTAGTACAAAGCATAAAAATGAAGGAATGGAATCTGGAAAATAATGCTATTCGGGAGAATTTAACTACCCTGCCATTAACTGGGAAAACTACTCATGTCCCAACACCTTTGCGCAACGGTTCTTGGAATTCATAAATTCCAACGCCCTGGATCAACTAATCCATAGTCCCACCAGGGGCTCCAATATCCTAGACCTGGTCATTACCAACATGGCAAATCAATGCTCCATACCTACGGTCACCCCCTCGTTAGTCAGGTCTGACCATAAGCTAATCACCCTTAACATCCACATCCCACCCCCACCCCCACCCCCCAGTAAAGAAACCACCATAAAAAACTTCTCCAAAGCCAGCTTCATGCTACTCAAGTCAGAAGTGACAAACTTCATGACACCCATGCAGACGGGAACTGAAAGTTCAACTGCTGAATCCTACACTAAGGCACTGTACGAGCACATCCACTCATGCATGAATCGTGCCAACCCAAATAGAACCAAAATGCTCTCATCCAAAAAAAGGAAGCCAATCTGGTGGTCCCCTGCCATAAACAAACTTTACAACAAAAGGAAGAAACTTTTGCAGAAAAGAGGAAAATCCCAGGATGCAAAAAACTCCCTTACTAGCCTCAGTAAGAAACTGAGATGCCTCATAAAATCCTGCAAAGCTAGTTATGAAAATAAAATTGCCAAAGATTCCAAAGACAACCACAAAGCATTCTATAACTATGTCAAGAATCTAAAGGGCAATGCTCAGATCTGCTCTGAGCTAAAACAGAATGGCAATAAATATACTGATCCAAGGGATATTGCCAATATTCTGGCAGATCGATTCAGTGCCAACTTCACCCCCCTCATCACCCCCTAAATGGCCCATCTCAATACCGGAAGATTGCCAAATTCCAGTAATAACGGCCACACAGGTACAAAACGCACTCTCTAAAGCCAAGAATACAGCATCCATGGGACCAGATGACATCCCAGGCTGTGTACTACATGAACTACAATATGAACTGGCACCTCACCTAAGTGTCATGTTTAATCATAGCCTCACCTCAGGTTTCATACCCACTGAGTGGCGCAGAGCTACAGTTATCCCAATCCACAAGGGGGGATCCACCTTGGATCCCGGAAACTACCGTCCCATCAGTCTGACAAGCCTTATCTGCAAGGCCATGGAGCATATTATCATGGAACTTATAAACAAAGACATTGGCAACCTTCAAACACTGGACCCCACCCAGTTTGGGTTTGTGAAGGGCCGATCCTGTCTCCTGAACCTGATTGACTTCTTTGAATCAGTCTCCAGAGCCATGTACAAGGGTAAGGTGGTCCACACAGCCTATCTAGACCTTGCCAAGGCCTTTGACACCATCCCCCAATCTGGAATCATAGATAAACTTACTAAGTTGGGTATTAATCCCTATGTCACTCGATGGGTTGCTAAATGGCTTACTGATAGAACCCACACTGTAAAAGTAGCCGACTCCAAATCCATCTCCAGACAAGTGACAAGTGGAGTACCTCAGGGTTCAGTCCTGGGGCCGCTCTTGTTTGGCATCTACTTCTCTGAAGTACAGGTCAACACTAAGGGACTCTGGCTAACAAAGTTTGCAGATGACTGCAAACTGGGAGCCATTATTGAATCCCCAAATGATGTGGATACTCTACAAAAGGGCCTTACAGAAACAGATGCTTGGTGCCAGAGCCATGGGCTCAAGCTCAATGCCAAGAAATGTATAGTTATCCCTTTGGGAAAAACATGTATCCATGAATTACCATATAGGTGGCAGTACACTAAACACAGAAAGTGTGATAAGAGACTTAGGGACACAGGTGGACAGTGGTCTCACCTTCGATAACCACATCGCCACAACAGTCAGGAAATCCTTCTATGTGGCACACCTCATCATGAAGGGCTTTTCATCCAGAAAAAGGAGGTCATTGTCCCACTGTACTCATCCCTCATTAGACCCATTATAGAATACAACGCCCCATTTGGTATGTACCTCTCAAGACATCTGCAACAACTGGAAAGGCCTCAGAAATACCTCACTAAAAGAATCACAGGCCTAAAGCAGATGCCCCACGCTGACCACCTTAAAAACTCCAGCTATACTCTGTCGCATATCGTCTACTCAGAGGCGATCTCTGCTTAACATACAAGGCCATGTCAAACCCAGAGCTGTTGGACATGCTACACTTAAAGAAATCCCAATCCCTCAGAGCTACACGCTCCAGGGATCTAAACCTTGTCATCACAATAAACAAAACATGCTGGAGGGATAGGTTCCTGACCCAGAGACTCCCCAGACTCTGGAATAGATTGCCCATACATGTCAAGCAGAGTGCCTCTTTGGACCTCTTCAAGAGGAACCTTGACGTTTGCATGGGAGAAAGGAAATTCACCCCAGGGATCACGTCAGTCGCCCTGCTAGACAGGGGTCCAGGAAAGTAAATAATGTGGGAAGAAATAGCCAGGGAATTGTTATGGCTAGGCTTGTATAGGCCCTAGGGCTGATGGCCTAGTACCAACCTATGAACCTATGAACCTATGAGATATGTCATAGCGTGAGAAATAGTTTGTAGGATAGTAGTTCCTGAGAGGGAGGACAGAATAGCTGAGGTAAGCAGAGGAGATGAGGTGTGGCAAGTTAGGAGGAGAGCAGAAAAGATTTTATGTGATATAGGGACATATAACATATGACAATATACATATTAACAGATGCAAAAATGTGGCACATTTAGTTCAGAAAGTAGATTATAAAGTAATACTATGGACAGAAAAATGGAATTAATCTTGATAAATCTTTTTAGATAAGACATAGCCACAATGACTGAGATGCTTATGCTGTAGGGATACAGTGTGATAATAGTATACATCAACTATAGGATGTGCAGTATATTTAGCTAGATGACCAGAATGTCTAAATACCATGTAGTATTACTGCACTCTCAGAAGGTGGCAGCAAAGTAAAATAAAATGCATTTTAGTTCCATTGACCATACAGAGGTGTGTATAAAATATGTAGGAATTATAGTCAAAAACATTAATCAGCCACTGCAATGGTCAGACAGAGGCGATGATGGTCATTTAACAGCTAGGTATTTAGTATCTACAAATACAAAAATGAGTGAAACAGTCATAATGGTGGGAGGAGAAAGGCTCCTAAACACTAAGTTTTGATAGAGACACCTGGAAAGGAGGACATATAATTTAGATGGATAAGTGTTGCTGGAGGAAAGCAGTCAATGGCATGTTTAACCTATGCAGCTCATTACCACCAAGACACCATCTTTTTACAGTGCTCATATCACAAAGATTTGGGATGGAGAAAAAAGGAAGTGAACAGGGGTCTTGAATATGGACATCAACAATGAGAAACAGACATGTTTGATTCTTTCTAAATATTCTGAAATAACACAAAAAATTTTCTTGCTGTTCAAGGGTCAAAAAAAGATTATCACTAAAAATTTCTGAGGCTGGTGATTTCATTTTATTGTAGCATTTCATGGAAGATCACCACATGGATGCAATTTTAATGCACCCCTGCTGTGATTCCACAGCTGAACTTAAAAAAATAATGCATTTCAGATAAAAATGTATGACTGGGTAATCTCTCTGAAAGGAGGAGGATCGTACTTAAAAAAACACTGCAGGTTTCGGTGCTTCAGCTCTGCTGAGATGCTTGTTTTGTCATTTACATGTAACAAAGGAAGAAATGTAAATAAAGCATCTCGGTGACCTTTGGCATCTGATGAAACCACAAAGAAATCATAACTATTGCAAACCTACATCATATAGAATAACTGTAGACTTACAAAAGCATAGATATTATTATGAACAAGCAAAAAGTATACTGAATTTAATAGAAAAAGCTGAACTTGTTAAAAAAATGCACACACAAAAAAACAAAGAATGTAGAAGTATTTCTGAACATTTATTAAGAAAGGACAGCTGAACAGGATCAATACATTTATGCAGAAAGATTAAACATATCAACTACTGGTTCTTCAGGTTCGGGCTCAGTCAGGATGCCCCATGTGTGGAATATTCATGTCAATCCTGTTTTTTCAAGTTTTGTGTAGGCTCTTCTGTTTCTCCCCACACTTCAAAGACATGCCATAGGTGTGTGTGTGTGTGTGTGTGTGTGTGTGTGTGTGTGTGTGTGTGTGTGTGTGTGTGTGTGTGTGTGTGCGCATCTTACAGTGGTCTAGTATCTTATTCTGTTTCAGTTTTTTTTTTTTTTTTTTTTGCTCACTGAGTGTTTGGATTGGTTCTAGTTCCCCATTTTCATGAACTGGATTAAGGGGAAATGAATGAATGAAGAATATACGAGCAGTAGCACAATGTCAGCAGTTTGCAAAATATTCACTAAACAGGCTTGTGCAAATTAGGTGAACAGATTACAAACTGTATCAAACAGTATCAAAATATTAAGCTGGAGCTGAGGTGATGGGAAAAGCACTAAGAATAAAACTTACATGACAGAGACCATACAAGATTGAGAACTGATGAGGTGAAGAACGGTTGTTACAGACACATTCATGAAAGAAACAGAGAACGAAATGCCCTTAATAATAATAATATACAAAATGAGAAGATGGCTCGGAAGAAGACTCTATAGCAATTAAACCTGCAAAAGTCTGTGGCAGGACTGTGTTATGGTTGGTGACATGGGAAATAATCAAAATGAGTACTTTACTGTCTTATTTACAGCTCAGACCAAGCTTTATAAGTAGGGAAGTCAGAGAAGCCAGAAAATAGCCTTCATAAGCAGTATGGATGCACTTGTAGCAGAGGTAGCAGGGCTAATGAAAACACACACTAAAACTGTCATATACTTACAACTTTATGTGTTAAGCATTTTCTGTGCATAGCAGCTTTTCTGGAAAAATACAGAAGAGAAATGCAAACATGTATGGAAAGTGGAGATCACTGCTTTGAAGTTGAAAAAAAACATTTTCTGCTAAAGATAAAAAAGATAGAAACTTCCAAATCTGGAGAGGAGCAGAATACGTACACTAATACATTAATAGTTCCAAATGCTAGAGATGTTGTTTAATAATTATAATGTGGATTGATTTTATGACAATAAACATGACAGTTGCATTTATCTTGCTTTGTAATAGTGAGTATGTGAGGTGTATTTGGCACAGTAATGTGCAATGTTCATTTTATTTCCTTGCTGTATATAATAGATGGCAAGTTTCCATATATTGCTGCAAAGCAGGGTCAAAGTACAAGAAAGGACTTTGTAAGCCAAATGATTCATTAAGATGGCAGTTGGGAGGCAAGACTTCCCTACATTACTTCTTTATATACAACTGTGATGGCTAGAGTCAGATTATTATATTATTTTGATGAAGTCCTAATAATAGGATGAAAGTGCTTAATAAAATCTTAATAAAATATTATTGTTTGACATCATATGTCTGGTGCAGCCTGACTCTAATGTTATCTTTAGGCTGTTAGTTGGAAGGCAGTGATCAGAGCAGACAAGAGAATAGGAGAAATTAGTGACAATATGATCCCTTGGATATTTAGAGGATTAAAATACTGCAAAACAAACTTCATCTTCTTATATTGAACGGAAATTAGCAGAAGCACATAGCTTCTGAACTATTTCATTGCTGAGCACATACTGAGCACTTTGCACGTGTACTAGGTTTTGTAGCTGAGAATAGGTTCACTTTTGTGGCGGTTCTGCACTTACGTAAAAAGCTCAGTATGCCACATTATACCATTCCCTTTACAGTACGCATACGTCATCACTTTACTAAGGTAGAATTGTATTTCAGCCTCCACTTGATAATGTTTGTAGGATAAAGTGGTTAGTTCACTAATAAAGCAGAATTAGCTCATGTATCAATTTAGAACAGTTACCAGGACTCTTAGTCAATATGACAAACGCTAAGGTGGTTTTCTAATTCTCTCTGATTTCTGCAGTTTAGCAAGAATTGTTTGCTTTTTGGAACTCCAGACTCAGATTATTGCACTACAGTCTCTTTTTTGAAGTTGAAACTGACAACTGATGCATTCCTTACATTTGGCATAGGAGCACATTCACTAGCCAGTATTCTTGGACATGAATCATATTCAGATTTTCATGACAAATATAGATTTCTACAGATCAGAAGATATACTGTAATACATTTCTGAATTAGTTCCTTGAGCAGGGAAAGAAACACTTCCTGGAATCCATGTAGGACATTCTCCAAATGTATACCCCACAGAGACAAAGCCTCCTTCACTAAATGCCTTATATCTTGCTAGAGACTGACACTTCTCTGAGACAAGTTTCCAATTCACATTAAACAGAGCCCCTTCCTGACCCCTTTCAAACACAACCTAGATCAGTGGATGAGTGACCGTAAATTCACTCCTGGGGTGGTGCTGATGTCCCTTCTGGACAGAGAAAGTTATTATTAACTACCATAGACCCTTACATCTGTGAACTTCACTCACCCAACTACCAGCAATTTGGGCATCCCTGGATAAATATGGTTAAGTTTGTAATAGCTCTAAGGCCGTTAGTCTAGTAACCTACTTTGAACCTATATACCTTTGTTATACTTGAATTTTTGCAAAGTACTGTTTCCTAAAAAATGTACCCAATTAAACTATTTCTTCAGATCTAGTTGGGTTTTGATATGAATGTTCAAGAAAAATTCCACTGTATTTCTTCACAAAATAAAACTCAAAAGTTGTTTTATATTATTTTTGCATGATCTTTATTTATGATTTTTATCAACAGTATTTAAATGCATATAAAAAAGAAATTGGTATGAGCATTCACTGTTGACTACTGACAACTCTCTAAAAAAAACAGTCTAAAGGCAACCGTAGACTACAAAGATGGAAAAATCATAGGAAAACTGTCCTATATCCTTTCCCATCCATTTCTCTAAATTCACCAACTTATTAAGACTGGGTCTGCAGTGTTACAGTCTCTGGTGAGAAGACAGGATTCCACATAACAACTTTCAGAGCCTGGGCTCAAGTAAAGGGCTGAAGTGCCAGCTTTTGGTTGACCTGCTCCGGAGGAGCATGGAGGTGGATCCTTCCACATTTTAAGTAACTGAAGAATTGTTCAGTCAAACATGCTGCTGTTACTTTTAATCCTGCTCTGAAACCAACACAAGAGCCTAGTCTACAACAGGTAGACCAACATCTACATCTGTGTTGCAGATCATACAAACTTCATTGCCTTCTCTGTCTCAGTTATTTGCAATATGTTGACATTGATTTTAATACTGCTGCTTTACATGTGGTGAAATTGTTGTCTTCTTTTTAACCTATTAACTTATTGATTTGGTTTCATCACTGAAATTAGCACTGCTATTCTGCGGACTGCAGTGATACTAAGTTTAAGTAATACTGCACTGTTGAACGTTGTTACTGTTGTTTTGCTCTTCATTACTGGTAATATCTACAATAACGCTATACTTTTGCTAGTACTATTTCAGATGATATTGCACTGTTTCCATTTACTTACATTAGGCAGGTGGAAACCAAATTAGCATATTATCTTACTCATGATTATACGTTTAACCACTGGTGGTGCTGCATTTCTGCTTCTTACTGATTGCAGAACTGTTACACGATTTAAGGCTACTTCAAAGCAGTGCAGCAGTACAGACTATTAGATTGCATTATTTGATGCACTTTTATTGCTTGTGTTCATTGCTCTACTCTCATTGCATTGTAACTATTTGTTTTACAGTTGCTGCACTTTTTTATTTAAGGAGGACTTACCATGAACCCTCAAAGTGGAGCTATAGCATCCCTAATAATTGAGAGTATACAGAGCGGAGCTTCTCTCCAGAAGCAGTAATACGACACGGCAGGTAATTGTAATATATTGATTTATGATAATAAGGAAATGATACTTAAAGCAGGGAAAGGTTAGACCCTTACTGGTGCAGGACTCACAAGTTTGTCACTTTCAATACTTTGTACCCAGCACTTCAAAAATGAAAAGGCATGTGACGTTCATAAACTGTGTCATAAAAGCATTATTCCTTCAGTTTCCAAACACCCAGCACACTTATGTATTAAATATGTAGAAGATTTCCTAAGCTGAAAGCAGGCCTTGAGTTTCCACATGTTAATTTGCTGATTGAAGCTGATATTAGTGAAAATATTTCCTGTGTATCTCACTCTAGCTATTAGAAGGTGACAACATACCCAGTCAGATTTGCAGCTCTTCCTTTTACATCCACCACTCCACATGCAAACAACTCAAGTAGTGCAGACAACATGAACTCTTCACTTAGCAACTCTCAGTATCTTCCACAGAAGACCTCAACACTGTTTTCAATTCATAGAGATGGTGTTGTTTTCAATTCATAGATTAGTACTAGGCTAATTGCCCTTGTGAGCCATTTTAAGCCTAACCAAGTATCCCTTGTGAGACTCAAACCCTGCACCTTGTGTTTGTAAGGCAAACACCTTAACCATTAGGCCACCCTCCCAAACCTAATTGTGTACTCTTGAGTTTTTTCCATAGAATGTGAAATGCTTATATACAGTAGAGAAGTATGAGAGAACAGAAAAGTCACTCTTGAACCCCCAGTGCATCAGGCAGTGACAACCAAAGGCAACCAAAACACATGGGTCCGTTCAAACTTACTTCATCTAAAACATCTTTAGGAAAGAAGGCTTTGGCTTAAGATCTGAGACTTGATTTTGGTAGGTCTAGTGTTTGCTGAGCCGATATATAAAGCTGTTTTAGCTGTTAATTTATTTGTTTTCATAAGTATGTTATTTAATGGTCAAGTCATTTTCTTTGAAAGTTAAGGTCTTGAGTATGCCAATAATATGATTATGCTTAAGAGATTTATTTTTACTTATATCTGTCAAAACACACTAATTCAGTTTACAATCACCTGAAGGATAAGTTCCTAAATTATGAATCATAAACATTAAAAAAAAAAAAAAATGTTTTTAGGAAACAAACCCGCTGCATCACTTATGGAAAGGTCTGGCCCCAAACCCATTTCATTTATATACACCAATTCTTCATTTGTACCACAGTGGAGAAAAGGACGAAAACCCTTCAAAACAGAACTACCAGAGCACACTGTTCAACAAACTACAGTAAAATTGACAGCAACATTACATTTTTGAACTAAAGAACATTGACAGAACATCCATTGATGTTGTGTGTCAGACAGAGATTTGTAGGTAAGCATCATATAGAAGAATATTCTATTCAAAAGGCAAAAGTAGCATCTAGATATGAACACTTTTTAAGTACACTGGGAACAGTGATAAGTTGTCTGGCCTCTAGATCTAAGCATGCAGTCTTGGTCTGGAATAGCCGTAATTTGTAATAGACCATTTTGAACAGTATGCATGGAGCAGAAGGTTGTTGGTTCTTAGCAAACTTTAGCACAACCAAAGCAAATGTAATTTCACTCTAAATATATTCCCTCATCTATGGCACACTTTTCTTCCTTTTTCAGCAAACTTATCTCATTGTAAATGACTTTAGTAAAGGAGTTAACTTAGTGTTACAGGGAGAAGATTCCAATGTAGTTTTAAACTCAAAAGCTTAGACTCATTTGGAATACTAGAAAGTCTTACACCAAGGCAAAGACATATTGATGTGTAGAGGACACTGTATCCACAGGATCCAGGGTTTACCTCTACCATACCAGGGAGGATATGTCGTAACATGCTATATTACTGGTTAGATTCTAAGTATCTAATTCAGGACTTTGGATTTGGTTCAGCTTTTACTCTGTACTTTTACAGACCATGAAGTAATGTGATTAGAGGTTGTTCTCACAAGAAAGGTTGTGGGAGAACCCCCTTGGAAAGCAGGCCCTCTCACTGTGAAGGCTCAAGAGGTAATGAAAAGGAATGTATTTTAGGGAGGAATCCACTAAGCTCTATACCACCTAGAATATGGTGGGAATCCTTAAAAGTGATGGAGACTTTCAGTTGTTGTTCAGTAAAAAGGGTGCAACTAGGAAAAAAACAAGAGACAGAAATTAGTAATCTGGATATAGAAAGTTATGACTTATGAATTAGTTGTGTCAAAACATGCTTCAACAGTAAAGAATTATTATTATTATTATTAGTGATGCTCTAAACAGCATGTTCTTGTGTGTGTGTGTGTGTGTGTGTGTGTGTGTGTGTGTGTGTGTGTGTGTGTGTGTGTGTGTGTGTGTGTGTGTGTGTGTGTGTGTGAAAAGCAGCATAGTTTTGAACAGAGATAGTTCTTAGCTAATTAGTAGTGCCAACAGAACCCACAGAAGGCTAATCTTAGTTTAAAAGTTGTGGTGAATTAGAATCTTAGATCTGTACTGGCCCTCTTCAAATAAACAAAGTGATTCCTAGCTTTAATGAGAATTTCTATAGTGATGCGATTCATATGGATGAAAAGTTAGAGAATAAGATATAGGAGGTGCTCAAAAGCGCTCAATTACTGAATCGAAGGAAATCAGATAGCATTGCTGAGTCAACCTACTGTGTCATGGAACATGGAAAGAGAAAATAAGGCTTTCCTGAAAGGAAAGCCGCTGTCTTATATGGAATCATTCCCTAAATTTCTTAAAGCTTGAAGGTCCTTCTACTTCTAGGAAGGATGGCTTTATATAGGAGTATCCAGAGGAATGGAGTGATGCATGACTCATCAAAACTCTTAAAAAAATGTGGTCATTCTGAAACAAGGCAACGATGCCCAATATGCCTTGAAATATGGAACAATTTCTCATATCACTTTGAATGTTAGAAATCATGAAAATATTTTAACCAAGACCTTCAATCCCTGCTTTCTACTTTAATACAGCCATCAAAGAATGTGCATGTATCCCATAGATCCAGTTTAGATCATCTTAGAGAATCTTTTTACTGAAGTAGCTATATTTTGACAAGAACTTCTTCAGAAAAACATTTTTGTTTTTCTGAAGAAGTTCTTGTCACAATTAGAGAATGAAAGCACTCAACACCTGCGCTGTTTTTGTTATTTTCCTTTTTGCATGGTTTTAGTTTTTTCTATATATACATATACATATTAACAGATGCAAAAATATGGTACAACATTTAGTTCACAAAGCAGTTTATAAAGTGATACTATGGACAGAAAAATGGAATTATTCTTATAGGTTCATAGGTGTGTACTAGGATAATGGCCCTGGGGCCTTTACAAGCCTAGCCCATAGAATTACCCTGGCATTGTGCCACCCGACCTTAGTTCCCAATGCCTCTGTCGAGTAAAGCCACTGAAGTGATCCCTGGGGTGATTTTTCGATTTCCCATCCACTCATCAAGATTTCTATTGAAGAGGGCCAGTGAGGTGCTCTGCTTGACATGTATGGGAAGTCTATTCCAGAGCATGGACAATTTCTGAGTTATTAACCTGTTCCTCCAGCATGTTCTGTTGATTGTAGTAATGAGGATGAGGTCTCTGGAGTAAGTGTTGTGGAGGGATTGGGATTGCTTTAGATGTAGCATTTCTAACAGAGCTGGGTCAGACATGGCTTTGTAAGTCAAGCAGAAATTGCCTCTAACTAGGCAATTTGAGACAGAGAATAGTTGTAGATTTTTTAGTCTGTCTATATAGGACAAATGTTTAAGGCCTAGGATCTACTTTGTGAGGTATTTTTGTGGCCTCTCCATTTGTTGCAGGTGTTTAATGAGGTACATGCCAAATGGGGCATTGTACTCAATGATTGGCCTAATGAGGGAAGAGTAGAGGGAGACAATAACCTCTTTCTTCCTGGATGCAAAACCCTTAGTAATGAGATGTGCCACATAGAAGTACTTTCTGTCCACAGTGGCAATGAAGTGGTCAAAAGAGAGGTTGCTGTCAACCTGTGTTCCCAGATCTCTTATAACGCCTTCTGTGTTCAGTGGACTACCATCGATGTGATAATTTGTGGGAACCGTGTTTTTCCCAAAGGGGATGATGACACATTTTTTGGCATTAAGCTTAAAGCCAAGGTTCTGACACCAGTCGTTGGTCTTAGTGAGGCCTTTCTGTACGATGCCAGCATCACTCGAGGAGCTAATAATAGCTCCCAACTTGCAATTATCTGTGAACTTTGTCAGCCAGAGTCCCTTTGTGTTGGCCTGGACTTCAGAAAAGTAGATATCAAACAGGAGAGGACCCAGGACCAAACCCTGTGGGACTCCACTCGTGACTGGTAGGCAGTCTGACTTGGAGTCAGTTACTTTCACACTGTGGGTTCTACCTGTGAGCCTGTTTGCAACCCACCTAGTGATATAGGGGTTGATGCCTAGCTTAGTGAGTTTTTCTATGATTCCTGAGTGGGGAATGGTATCAAAGGCCTTGGCCAGATCAAGGTAGGCTGTATGAATCACCTTGCCTTCATCCACAGCTCTGGTGACTGACTCAAAGAAGTTGACCAAGTTGAGCAGGCATGATCTACCCTTCACAAAACCAAACTGTGTGGGATCCAGAGTTTGGAGATTCCCTATATCCTTGTTTATTAGGTCCATGGTGATGCGTTCCATAGCTTTGCATATCAGACTCATCAGGCTAATGGGGCGATAGTTCCCAGGGTCTGTAGTCACTCCTCCTATGTGGAGAGGAATGACTGTAGCAGTGCGCCATTTGGTAGGGACAAAGCCTGAGATGAGGCTGTGATTGAACAGGGCACACAGGTGAGGTGCCAGTTTACTCTGTAGTTCATGTTGAACACAGCCAGGGATATTGTGAGGTCCCATAGAAGCTGTATTCTTGGCATTGGACAGTGCAGTTTTAACCTGTGTAGCAGTAATACTGGGTGCCTGGCAATCTACTAGTGTTGTGACTGGTCCCTTGAGAGGGGAGAGTGGGGAAAAAGTTGGCACTGAATCTGTCGGCCAGTATATTCACAATATCTGTTAGCTCCGTATAGGAGGTACCATTGTCCAGTAGCTCTGAGCAAATCTGGGTATTGCCGTGGACATTCTTTACATAACTAGAGAAGGCCTTGTGCTTTTCTTTACTATCTGCTGCAATTCTTGGCAAAGCTTTTTAGATAACACATAGCCACAATGACTGAGATGCTTATGCTGTGGGGATATAGTGTGTTAATAGTATACATAAACTATAGGATGTGTTCTATATTTAGCTAGATGACTAGAATGTGTAAATACTATGTAGTATTACTGCAGTCACAGAAGGTGGCAGCAAAGTAAAATAAAATGCATTTTAGTTCCATTGACCATACAGAGGTGTGTAGAAAATATGTAGGCATTATTGCCAAAAACATTAATCAGCCACTGCAAAGGTCAGACAGAGGTGATAATGGTCATTTAACAGCTAGGTATTTAGTATCTGCAAATACAAAAATGAGTGAAACAGTCATAATGGTGGGAGGAGAAAGGCTCCTAAACACTAAGTTTTGATAGAGACTCCTGGAAAGGAGGACATATAACTTAGATGGATAAGTGTTGCTGGAGGAAAGCAGTCAATGGCATGTTTAACCTATGCAGCTCATTACCACAAAGACACCATCTTTTTACAGTGCTCATATCACAAAGATTTGGGATGGAGAAAAAAGGAAGTGAACATGGGTCTTGAATATGGACATCAACAATGAGAAACAGACATGTTTGATTCTTTCTAAATATTCTTAAAGAACACAAAATTGTTCTTGCTGTTCAGGGATTAAAAAAGGTTATCACTAAAAATTTCTGAGGCTGGTGATTTCATTTTATTGTAGCATTTCATGGAAGATCACCACATGGGTGCAATTTTAATCCACCCCTGTTGTGATTCCACAGCTGAACTTAAAAAATAATGTATTTCAGATAAAAATGTAAGTGTCTCAATGGGAAATCTCTCTGAAAGGAGGAGGATCGTACTTAAAAAAAAACAGCAGGTTTCAGTGCTTCAGCTCTGCTGAGATGCTTGTTTCGTCATTTAAATGTAACAAAGGAAGAAATATAAATAAAGCATCTGGGTGACCTCTGACATCTGATGAGACCACAAAGAAATCATAACTGTGGCAAACCTACATCATATAGAATAACTGTAGACTTACAAAAGCATAGATACTATTATGAACAAGTAAAAAAGTATACTGAATTTAATAGAAAAAGCTGAACTTGTGAAAAAAATGCACACACAAAAAAACAAAGAATTTAGAAGTATTTCTGAACATTAATTAAGAAAGGACAACTGAACAGGATCAATACATTTATGCAGAAAGATTAAACATATCAACTACTGGTTCTTCAGGTTCGGGCTCAGTCAGGATGCCCTAAGTGTGGAATATTCATGTCAATCCTGTTTTTTGTAGGCTCTTCTGTTTCTCCATGCCCTTCAAAGACATGCCATAAGTGAATGAGTGTGTATCTTGCAGTAGTCTGGTATCTTATTTGGGGAAATAAATGAATGAAGAAGTTATGCTTGGTAACAGCAGCACAATGTCAGCAGTTTGCAAAATATTCACTAAACAGGCTTGTGCAAATTAGGTGAACAGATTGCAAACTGCATTAAATAGTATCAAAATATTAAGCTGGAGTTGAGGTGGTAGGAAAAGCACTCAGAATAAAACTTACATGATAGAGACAGTACAAGACAGAGAACTGATGATGGGAAGAATAGTTGTTACAGACACATTCATGCAAGAATGAAATGCCCTTAATAATATTATATAAAATGGGAAGATGACTAGGAAGTAGACTGGATAGCAAACAAACCTTCAGAATTCTGTGGCAGGACTATGTTATGGTTGTTGACATGGGAAATAATCAAAATTAGTGCTTTACTGTCTTATTTACAGGCCAGACCAAGCTTTAGATGTAGGAAAGTCAGAGAAGTCAGAAAATAGCCTTCATAAGCAGTATGAATGCACTTGTAGCAGAGGTAGCAGGGCTAATGAAAACACATACTCTAAAAATGTCATATACTTACAACTTTGTGTATTAAGCAGGTTCTGGGCATAGCAGCTTTTCTGGAAAAATGCAGAAGAGAAATGCAAACATGTATGGAAAGTGGAGATCTCTGGTTTGAAGTTGAAAAAAAACATTTGCTAATAAAGATAAAAAAGATGGAAAGTTCCAAATCTGGTGAGGAACAGAATGCATACAGTACACTAATACAATTTTGTTTGTTTGTGTCTTTCGGCTTTTAGGGGTCGCCACAGTGGAACTCTGGTCCGCCAATGATTGGCAGTAGATTTTTACGTACTGGCTTGCCGGGCCTAATGCACAACTTTCAAGAAAGGAACGCCCATACACGCATGTCGCCACACAGAAGACGCTCTAACTGAGAATCAAACGGGCAACATCTAACTGTGAGGCGACAATGCTACCGCATAATAATTCCAAATGCTAAAATGTTCTTTAGTAATTATAATGTGGAGTGGAGTGGTTTTATGACAATAAACATGAATGTTGCGTTTATCTTGCTTTGTAATAATGAGTAAGTGAGGTGTAGTTGACACAGTAATGTCCAATGTTCATTTTATTTCCTTGCTGTATATAATAGATGGTAAGTCTCCATATATTGCTACAAAGCAGGGTCAAAGTACAAGATAGGACTTTGTAAGCCAAATGATTCATTAACCTGTCAGTTGCAAGGTAAGACTTCCATACATTGCTTCTTTATATAAAACTGTGAAGGCTAGAGTGAGATTATTATACTATTCTGATGAAGTCCTAATAATAGGATGAAAGCACTTAATAAAATCTTAATAAAATATTATTGTTTGACATCATATGTCTGGTGTCTGATTCTAATTGGAATTAATGTTGTTAATTGGAAGGCAGCGATCAGCGCAAACAAGAAAATAGGAGAAATTAGGGACAATATGATCCATTGGATATTTAGAGGATTAAAATATTGCAATACAAACTTCATCTTCTTACATTGAATTGACATTTACAGAAACACATAGATTCTAAACCATTTTATTGCTGAGCACATACAGTGCACTTATTTATTTATTTAACATTTGTTAACCAGAATAGTCCATTTTCAGCAGAGTCCTGGGAAGAAAAGCTCCATGCAATTACAAAATAAAAGCATACAATAACAAAATGAATGCATTAGAAATTAAGAGTTGCAAAACATAAACTGGTTACAAGTGAAAAGTAGAACAAGTGTCAGCAATTAATGTACAATGTGACAGCATCGTCCATTCCTGGGATTAACAAACAAATAACATAACAGCATTGGAAGGTATTTCCCTAGTATAAAACAGTATACAATGTACAAACAAGAACAGGTTGTCTCACCACGATACAAATGAATTGCAAACTCCTGGAAAGTCCGTAAAAAACTTCTTTTATTGACTTTAAAACAAGATGAGCGCTTTCGCGTAGAAACCTCTACGCTTCTTCAGATAAATAACTATAAAAAACATTCAGTTTAAATACTATCGAAGGCGGGAAGTTTAAACAATTTAGATGGCTGTTATTCAATTAGTATCATTTAATATGACAATTAACTTAAAACTTCACCGTTCTACTTTAAAAAACATATAAAAAACATATAAAAACTTCTTTTACAAAGAACGTCATTCTGCCAAAATAGAAGACATTTCCCAATTGCAAACCCAACCATTAACATCAAATTATTTAACATAAAATTATGGGCAGAAATGCAAAAACGAGTTCTTGTTTATTCATATAAAGAGCAAGTACATTAAAACAGAACTGCACATTATATAATGTTACTAATGCAAGCATGGTTTGGCATGGATCAAAAGAGACCACCCTAGTCACTGCATAATGCTACAATACTTAAAGGCTCTAGGCTAGACACTCAAAAGTGAATAAATTTAGTGGTAGAGTCACAATGAACAATCAATCAAGGGCCTGCATACTCATATTATGAATAGCATACTCAAGTCACTATTTCTAGTACAAAAACAAACTATTAGATATACTGACATATTACTGAAAAGTTCAAATAAATATCGTCGTGTGTCTTTCCACTGAGGGTACTCCCCACAATAATTGTTAGTAAATAACATATTGCAAACCTAGTTTTGAGACAAAATAATATAAAAATGTGTGAATAAAAGTGCATGAAATAAATATATAGTGATTGTTTTGTAACATTAAAATAAAATCAAGTGTCAAAAAACAACCAACATGAAAATATTAATGATATCACCCAAAAAGAGGGCAACCATGTTATAAAATCATTAACAGCCTGAGATAGGTATAGAAAATACCATAAAAATGTATAATATATATAAAACCTATATCTGTTATCATTAAATGATAATATATACTTATAACAAATAAGTACAATGCATAATGTTGGAAGCTAACCATTGCATCAATATGAGACTCACTGATTTATACATAAAAAACTGACAAATACCTTACCATAGGGGATGTTGGAATCTCCTATTATCTAGGACTAATCTCAAGTGAGTACAATGCATAATGTTGGAAGCTACCCGTTCCATCAATAAGAGACTCACTAATTTATACATAAGAAACTGACAATTACCTTACCATAAGGGATGCTACAGTCTCCTGTTTTCTAGGACTGGTCTCAAGGTGATGAAGCTGTTAAGACCGGTGTAGAGGACACCGTGTGTGTGTGTGTGTGTGTGTGTGTGTGTGTGTGTGTGTGTGTGTGTGTGTGTGTGTGTGTGTGTGTGTGTGTGTGTGTGTGTGTGTGTGTGTGTGTGTGTGTGTGTGTGTGTGTGTGTGTGTGTGTGTGTGTGTGTGTGAAGAGCAGCACAGTTTTGAATAGAGATAGTTCTTGGCTAATAAATAATGCCAGCAGAAACCACAGTAAGCTATCCTGAGTTTAAAAGTTGTGGTGAATTAGATTCTCAGATTTTTACTTGGCCTGTTTAGATAAACAAAGTGATTGCTAGATTTAATGAGGGTATCTATAGTGATGAGATTCATAAGAATGAAAAGTTAGTGAATAAGATATAGGAGGTGCTCAAAAGAGCTCAATTACTAATCGAACCAAATCACAGATAGATTTGCTCAGTCAACCCATTGTGTCATGGAAAATGGAAAGAGAAAATAAGACTTTCCCAAAATGAAAGCCACTGTCTTAGATGGGATCATTCCTTACATTTCTTAAAGCCTGAAAGACCTTCTACTTCTAGGAAGGATGGCTTTACATAGGAGTATCCAGAGGAATGGAGTGATTCATGACTCATCAAAAGTCTTAACAATTGTGGTTATTCTGAAACAAGGCAAAGATGACCAATTTGCCTTGAAATATGGAGTGATTATTCATATCAGTTTGAATGTTAAGATTCTTGCAAATATTTTAACCATGACCTTCAATCCCTGCTTTCTACTATAATACGGACATCAAAGATGATGTATCTATTCCATAGATTCAATACCGATCATCTTAGAGAATCGTTTTACTGAAACAGCTCATTCAGGAGAGATCATACCCAGTGTTGGATGTGTTCAAAAATTTTGAAAGAGTTATTTGACTTCATCAGCTATGTCTACCAGTGATGGATTGTTGACAATTTGCCTTTCCATGTGAATTTCTGGTTGCTGATCAGGCCTTATATGCAAGTACAAAGCCTTGGTAACATTCTATTTAGGATCTGTCACTTGTGGTTCAGTTAGAGAAGTGAATCCATCAGGACTGCTCCTTGTCTCCCCCTCCTTTTTAAATATTCATACAGCCCTTATCTTGGGTCATCATTTTACGTGATTGGTATAACAGGTGGAAGAAGCTTAACACTTAGAGCAGAGTATTGCTCTTTTGCTGAAGTCTACTACTGAGTCACAATCTAGCAAAGAACATGCTAAAATGAGTTGCCTTGCTTTAGGAGTTTGCTAGCATATCTGGTTTAAAATTAAGTTATTCCTGGATAACCAGTTTTTCTTGATAACAAAAAAGTAGACCAAACGGGTAGAAAAAAGTTCACTTTATTAAATAACAAACAAAGCTTTCGAGAATCTCCCTTCTTCAGTGTTAGACTTTAACACTGAAGAAGGGAGATTCCCAAAAGCTTTGTTTGTTATTTAATAAAGTGAGTTTTTCTACCCATTCAATCTTCTTTTTTGTTGTTTAAAAATATAAGGATCGGTAGAAGTTAAGTGTGACTGAACTATTTTTTATTTTTTAACCAGTTTTTCTTGCCCTGCATAATGAGGATGATTTGGGTTTTAGCTTGACCAGCATGGCTTTTATGGACTTGAGAACCTTTTTGCATTGGAACCCTTAGAGAATGTTTGAATTGAGTACTAAACAACTATGAGACAATTTTCATATGGTGTTGTATCAGGCAGAAGCTTAATTTGCCTTTAGAACAGCAGCAGTGAAAACATCCCCATAGTTTTTTTATATCTTAAGACACATACCTATCTTATCTCAATATTTGTGGCTTAAAAAAATAAAATGTTGGTTCATCAATTAATTTGGGATAGGAGTAGGAGAAAAGTACACAATCAATATGTCAGTGACTCCTACTGATAATGGAGAGTTGGGTACCCAGACTTTAACAAGTATTCAACATAATTTATGTTGCATCAGGTTTTCTAAGTTCAAGTAAACATGAAGCATGGCTATTCCGAACACTTACCTAGTGGTCCATTTTGGGATACATTAAGGTACTAAATGAATAAGTAGTTTGACTGCCACTGTATGATAGATGCATCAAATTAAATAGCTTTAAGGACATGCCAACTTTTATATACCTAAATGTACTATGCACATGTCTTGGGTATATCACTGCCTCTCTTAAGCATCTCTGATGTTAAGGAATGGGTGTGCATGGCCTGATAGCATGACTGGTGAAATAAATCATGCAAGATTTCTATGAGTTTGTAAAAGTGATAGGTGGAAAAAAAAGTGTTGCTTACTTCAGGTGCATGCAAACTTCATTTGGCAGATCTTTTGGGGACCACTGGCACTATTTGGGTGACTTTGGGGAAACTTCTATTTATAGACACCCTCCACAAACTTTTTTCTGTAGTGGGTTAGCTGTAGCAAGTCAAGGTTGCAGATATATATATATATATATATATAGATATATATATATATATATATATATATGTGTGTGTGTGTGTGTGTGTGTGTGTGGGTGTGCATGTGTGTGTGTGTGTGTGTGTGTGTGTTTATATACTGTATGTATGTATACATACAGGCATTTCTAGACAGACTGAGTGGAAACCAAGTTACAGGGTACAAAATACATGTCACAGTACCTATGAACATTAAAAAAGTACAAGACTCTGCAGAATGGTATGCAAGACCTTTCACTGGACGAGTGCAGCCATTGGAGAAGAAAACTAGATGATTTAGCTTAGAATTTGTAAGGAATGGATTAGGTTATACCTTCTGTAGGAATTGACAACCAAGTTCTTTTTGAACATTATCACAGGAAGTGCTTCCTTTAAGGGGAAGACTTATGGTTTATGCTGATAGCCCTGGTTATCAGACCAAATATTGAGACATACTGAATTATACTGTTAAAGCTCAGCTGCATTGTCATTTTACAGGATTTGGAAGCTATTAAAGAAGCTAGCTAAGTGAACAGAAAGACTCACTCTGGGGTTTTACAGTTCTCAATGGGAAGTGAGTCACTTTTTTGTTCAAGTATCATTACACTTGTTAGATTAAATGTTGATTAGTAGAACAGAAATATGTTTCAAAATCATTGGAAATAAATCTTATATTAGACAAAAGAATGTTGGTCGGCTGCGGTGGTGCAGCGGTTAGCGTTGCCGCCTCACAGCAAGAGGTTCTCCAGTTCAGTACTCAGCTGGGGTGCCTTCTGTAAGGAATCTGCATGTCCTACCTGTGGTCATGTGGGTTTGCTCCAGTTTCCTCCAAAAGACTTGCTGTAGGTGGATTGGACACTCTAAACTGGCCCTAGGTGTGAGTGTGCGCGTCACTGCCAATCATGAGTGGACAGGTGATCTGCTGTGGTGACCCCTAACTGGGAAAAGCCAAAAGAAGAAGAATTAGATAAAAGAATGTTGGATATACGTCTGAAGATGTCCGTATTTAATTACTTTTAAATGCATGTAGACTTTAGTTTGTAGATAGTTAATGCTTATATTGTGCTATTTTTGTATTCTGTTTTTCTGTTTAATGTTCAATAAAACATTGATGATTAAATGGATCTCATTTTCTTTTGGTGAAGGGAATGAAAGCTTCTTAAATAGATTTGTGTCACCCAATCTTAAAATATATATGGACAGCCTTTAGTAAAAATATCTCCTTCTGAACTGCATCTTTCTAAAAATGTCTAGTCACCACCCATTAGCCTCCATTCCAGAACAATTTTTCTCCACTTAACAGAAAATGATGAATCAAAGCTGTTGCACATGCAAAGTCACTCATTTATTTTCCAGTTCACCTCATAAAAACTTTACATCCTAGGCTGTTCATAGGGTCCTGTTACAGTATATCCCTCCATGCTAAAAATTGCCAGTAATCTATTCAGTGCATATCTAGGATGTAGGAAGACCTGTTTACCTTTAAATATATTCCCTTATCTGATTCCTGAAATAATAAAACAGGACAGCTGCTGTTTGTCCTCCAGATCAGGCCATTTTTTACAATACTGAAACCTCATTGACAATTTTTAATCTGGCATTCCCATGGAGTACTTATGCATTGATAATAGTCATATGTAAAACATGCCCAGTTCTATCCATAACTACACTTTTGTAATTATAACTTGGCAATACTAAAGAAAGGGTTGCTGACACATCCTTGTGTGAAAAAAAGTGGTATCATCACTTTGGGTCCAGATCAACCAATACCCCATCTCAAGTTGACTTATTTATAATCATCTATTAATATGCAAACTTCATTTAATAATTGTAGGTATCTGGACATTCAAAAACACCAAATTGTTTTGTAGAGCTAAAATTTAACCCTACCCCTACTCTGTGTTTTCTTTTTTCATTTCATGTACACTTATCAAAAGCACTAGGTTGGTACTTCTACACATCAGTTCAGATTCCTTAGGCGTGAAATAAAATCTTAAAAAGAGAGAGCATTTACTTTTCCCGTACTGACTCTGTCAAACAAGATAAGAAGGCTATTTATCTTTAAAGATTGTTTATATTTTTATTTATTTATTTACTTTTATTATTTTATAATGAATTTATGTTATTTTTCTTAAATATGACATATCTTTCACAAAGTGTTTTCTCACATAGCCACAGCGGTCATTATAGTAATTCCCAATCTCAGAAGACTAAAAAGTGGATTTATCAAAGACAAGATTGTAACTGGAGAGTAAGAGATGAAATGTAATGGTTTATAGGAGGGCTGCTAAGGACTGTTGAAAATTATTTAACAAAAAGCAGTAAGCTGCCAAAATGTCATAACTGACTATGCCTCCAAGGTCTACTAGAGCACAGACAGTAAGTGATCTGATTAGTAGGGAGAGGTGTATAGGATTAGAACTCTTGCCTGATGTTATCACCACTGTAATGTTATCGCCATAATTTTTTATGCATTTCATGTGGTGCATTGGTTTCTTAATTATCATCATCATCATCATCATCATCATCATCATCATCATCAACCCCTTTTTTTGCCACCTACTAAGTCACTTTCCAGAAGCTGGTAGAGTGCCTCTGATGTCCTATTCTTTGCTATTGCAACTCCTTTCTTAGCCTTTTAGTTAACCAACCAGTATTTCTTGCTACCCTGATCCATTATTTATGTCCCACTTTTTCCTGCACTCCTTCTTTCCTTTGATGACTTCCTGGACTTCTACATTCCACCACCAACTTTTCTTATGTAACTTATCTCCATACCTGGCCTGGTCACATATCTGTTCTGTTGTCCTTTCACATGCTATTTTGAGGCAAGGCAATGTCATTGTTCTTCAACTCCACCTATTTCCTCCTCTTCTTAGGGTGGTACAGCCCTAAGTTTCTCAATATAGTCTTAAAAGTTAGATTAAAGAAATGTGGAAAGTTCATTAGTTAACTGTAATTATGATGTTTCTGTCACTTACCTCAAAACTAACCACTTTCACCTTGTCTTATTAGATGTAGAAGTAGCATGCACAAGAACTCAGCGTGTGTCTTATTAGATGTAGAAGTAGCATGCACAAGAACTAAGCTATCGTGAATAATGTTGGAGGTTATATATTCCCAATACAGAATCCACTTATATCAATTCAGTATCACCTCTTGGCCCATGATCAAAATACCTACTACAGTGGACAAATCAATTTGTAATGTGATGGCCCATCCATGGCATTTGCATAGTTTGATATACAGTGAGTATCCTCAGAATAATTTTGTGTAATGATTTCTTCATCTGCAAATCATCCAGGGATCATTTTTTGTGGTATAGATACTCCATCTCTGGCATTTTGTTTGCCTTATACCAAATAGATTATATAGCTGGAGAGCTTGTTACACTATGCAACTTTTCAGTTTTCCATGTTTTCATTGTACAAAGTATCCCTTCACAGTGTACATTTTACCTCCCCAGAGTAACAGTATTGAGTGGACACTTTGGAAAATCCTGCAAATTGGTTCTCAATTAAGACCTTGCAGACAAGAAGGGTTGTAAAAACAGTAGGTGAGTCAGTAAGGGGGTGGACTAAGAGTGATGAACTGAACATGAGAATAGCTGGGTACTAGCAACTGGACTCCAGTTTTGCTGTTTGAGCTGTTGACTGAGTAGCTTCATAAAATTGATTCCTTAAACTGGGTTTTACAAAAAAAGTTTTGCAAAACACCACTTATTCGGAAGTAAAGAAAGAAAGGTCCTCACTGGTATAATTCTCTAATGCTTTCCTCCTGCCTTTAATTTGTGAATTTTATAGGTTTCTGTCCTGTATGGTAGTGTTCGTGACTAACCTTGTTCTATATATATTTATTTTATAAACAATTTAAAATTTCAATGGCATTTATCATTGGGATGTCTCCCTTGGATAAGAAAGTGTCTTGGAGATTCAGAAATGTTACGTCCATGATCATGACCAAGCCATCACTATTTACATTGCATACCCAATGAGCAGCAATGCTAATTATGCATGCATGTGGCCAGGGCAGTGTGCCCAATGAACAGCACCTTATTGCAGCCACCAGACAGCTACATTGAGTTAGAGCACCTCATGACCAGAATTAAGTATGAACAGCAGAGATCAACACTAAAGGCAAACAAAGCACCTCTGATACTAGTGTCAAGTTCAACCACAGGTTGACAATGGTGATGCAATTTACAGCAATATATGCATGTATATAGATAAGTAGATGTATATAAAGAAAAGTAAAACGAATGGGAAAATAGCATGGATGGCTGAGGGTGAGGTACAGATTATACTATAGCAACAACATCCACAGAGATGGACATAAAAGTACAGCGCATTGTTCAACAAAGCATGGTAGAAAAGCTGAAAGGAGAATGAATATAGGATAATGTGAAATCTTTAGTCAATGTGATGTTCTCAGACCAGAAGAAATTTATCTCATTTTGGATTGCATTTCACTGGTTCTAGACAATAATTTCATATACTTTGAAAATTAAATATTTAAACAACTTAAAGGGGTGGCAATGGAAGTACCACATGCTTCTGTCTATGTAAACTTGGTGCTACTCACATGGTAAAGAGAATTTTGTTTTAATTGTGATTTTGTAAATATTGTAGGTTATACTAAGATTTCCTTCCACCCTTTCATGAATCCTGCTATACACCTTACCACACCAGTCATACAACAGATACTCACACCACACACACAAAAAGTTTGTTTTCCTTTGCAATACAGAATTTATGTGTACTTGTAGTGTTTGCCAATTAATGATTACTTTTAATTGTACACTAAACTGTTATGTATGTTTTTAATTGCACACTAAACTGTTATGTATACTTTATCTGTCTGTAATTGGAGCTTTTGTCCTCAGATCTCCACTGAAAATGGGCTCCTGGCCCAGCTGGACTAACCGGTTAACAAATGTCAATAAATAAATAAATTATTTTGGACAATACTTTTTGTCTTACAGGGTGGACCAGTGCATCAAGTGCAACCTTTTTAATTATTAAATAGTGATGCAGAGTTTTTAATTCACATATACCTTTAATACGAACTGTATGAATTATTTCGACAGCACAATACAATATTCTGATTTTGGTTTCCTTTTTAGTATTTTAAAACTATCTGATCTCATGCAGTGCTCCAAACTGAGCCAGTATGTCTAGAGTCCATAGGAGTATCACAGGGTTCAACCTGCAGTGTCCAGACAACACGACAGGAGAAATAATGTTTATCTTGCCCAGACATATGTTCCTATATGTTCCATGTATGGGTATTGGCCAGATTCTATGCTACTTCATATTTTTTCTGATGCCTTACTGTGGTTATCAGAATGTTTAGAAAGCTCATCCAGTGTCTCCTCTGATGTTCAATCATGTATTCATTTCAGTTTTTATTAAACTTTTATATTTCTTATATCTAGAATTTTCTGTAGACATTTTGCTACATGCCTGCCAAGAATCTGCTATGTAAAATATCTGACCTCATTGCACAGAGGCTGGGCATCTGTGAGTGCCATCAGCAACCCCCAACTTAGTAGTAGACTCAGGCAGAAGGAAGGGACAGCATGGTGGGGGAAAGGATTAACAGTCTGACAGCCAGCTCTGTTATCCTGGGGGCTATTTGGGAAGAACAAGTGCATGTGCAATCTCAGATAGATGTCATAAGCCTTGCAACTCAGCAGTTTTGTTGGGGGGGGGCAGATGTACTGACATCACTGCATGTCAGTCCTCCTGGTATGGGACATGATGGACCACTGCTGCACAGTGAAGGCTCCCAGCATCGGCTTCACAGCTCCCTATACATTTCTTGGTCCTAAACTGTAAGATTTGCATTGCAAGGCAAACTCCCTGAGGGGATAGCATGAGAGACCTGCCCATTGAAGGAATGCATCTGGGATTATCCATTAGTAGCTATAGATGTACCCAGTGAGACTTGAAGGTGTGTGCAGGTAAGACAGCCAGAAGCCAGCAGCAACTTGGGTGGGAATGGGGGTAGTATAAAAAAAAAGTTTGTGCTGTAGACACAACCATTATGAAATGCTCTTCAGTGACAACTAGCCTGCCAGATATATCTTTCATATGTAATACCAGGATGGTGGTCAGTGATTGTGCGTTTAGCAATGACTGCAAAAATGGTACTTCCTACTGTGCTACCCTTTATGTTGGATGCAATTACTGGACTGTACACACCATTATGACACACAGGAGTCTGTCAGGGCATGTTTACAATTCATGGCATGCAGTACCACAAGCATGCCAAAAGTCTAATAAATGCCCTCTGTTGTGTAACATCATGGCTGCTGTATCGTAGATATAATGTTTACTCATCATCATATTTCCAAGCTATCGTGAATAATGTTGGAGGTTATATATTCCCAATACAGAATCCACTTATATCAATTCAGTATCACTTCTTGACCCATGATCAAAATACCTACTACAGTGGACAAATCAATTTGTAATGTGATGGTCCATCCATGGCATTTGCATAGTTTGATATACAGTGAGTATCCTCAGAATAATTTTGTGTAATGATTTCTTCATCTCCAAATCATCCAGGGATCATTTTTTGTGGTATAGATACTCCATCTCTGGCATTTTGTTTGCCTTATACCAAATAGATTATATAGCTGGAGAGCTTGTTACACTATGCAACTTTTCAGTTTTCCATGTTTTCATTGTACAAAGTATCCCTTCACAGTGTACATTTTACCTCCCCAGAGTAACAGTATTGAGTGGACACTTTGGAAAATCCTGCAAATTGGTTCTCAATTAAGACCTTGCAGACAAGAAGGGTTGTAAAAACAGTAGGTGAGCCAGTAAGGGGGTGGACTAAGAGTGATGAACTGAACATGAGAATAGCTGGGTACTAGCAACTGGACTCCAGTTTTGCTGTTTGAGTTGTTGACTGAGTAGCTTCATAAAGTTGATTCCTTAAACTGGGTTTTACAAAAAAAGTTTTGCAAAACACCACTTATTCGGAAGTAAAGAAAGAAAGGTCCTCACTGGTATAATTCTCTAATGCTTTCCTCCTGCCTTTAATTTGTGAATTTTATAGGTTTATGTCCTGTATGGTAGTGTTCGTGACTATCCTTGTTCTATATATATATTTATTTTATAAACAATTTAAAATTTCAATGGCATTTATCATTGGGATGACTCCCTTGGATAAGAAAATGTCTTGGAGATTCAGAAATGTTACGTCCATGATCATGACCAGGCCATCACTATTTACATTGCATACCCAATGAGCAGCAATGTTAATTATGCATGTATGTGGCCAGGGCAGTGTGCCCAATGAACAGCACCTTATTGCAGCCACCAGACAGCTACATTGAGTTAGAGCACCTCATGACCAGAATTAAGTATGAACAGCAGAGATCAACACTAAAGGCAAACAAAGCACCTCTGATACTAGTGTCAAGTTCAACCACAGGTTGACAATGGTGATGCAATTTACAGCAATATATGCATGTATATAGATAAGTAGATGTATATAAAGAAAAGTAAAACGAATGGGAAAATAGCATGGATGGCTGAGGGTGGAGAACAGGTTATACTATAGCAACAGAATACACAGAGATGGACATAAAAAGTACAAAGCGCATTGTTCAACAAAGCATGGTAGAAAAGCTGAAAGGAGAATGAATATAGGATAATGTGAAATCTTTAGTCAATGTGATGTTCTCAGACCAGAAGAAATTTATCTCATTTTGGATTGCATTTCACTGGTTCTAGACAATAATTTCATATACTTTGAAAATTAAATATTTAAACAACTTAAAGGGGTGGCAATGGAAGTACCACATGCTTCTGTCTATGTAAACTTGGTGCTACTCACATGGTAAAGAGAATTTTGTTTTAATTGTGATTTTTGCAAATATTGTAGGTTATACTAAGATTTCCCTTCCACCCCTTTCATGAATCCTGCTATACACCTTACCACACCAGTCATACAACAGATACTCACACCACACACACAAAAAAAAGTTTGTTTTCCTTTGCAATACATAATTTATGTGTACTTGTAGTGTTTGCCAATTAATGATTGCTTTTTAATTGTACACTAAACTGTTATGTATGTTTTTAATTGCACACTAAACTGTTATGTATACTTTATCTGTCTGTAATTGGAGCTTTTCTCCTCAGGTCTCCACTGAAAATGGGCTCCTGGCCCAGCTGGACTAACCCGGTTAACAAATGTCAATAAATAAATAAATTATTTTGGACAATACTTTTGTCTTACAGGGTGGACCAGTGCATCAAGTGCAACCTTTTTTAATTATTAAATAGTGATGCAGAGTTTTTTTTTTAATTCACATATACCTTTAATATGAACTGTATGAATTATTTCGACAACACAATATAATATTCTGATTTTGGTTTCCTTTTTAGTATTTTTAAGAAACTTACTTTCAGCAATGCATACTTAATTTCTTCCAGTTTTCATCTGTATAGTTACAAGAAAAGTCTGGTGAAAGGGCAATGTATAAGGGTAGTCTGTATGACATCCACTAAAGAGAAACACATTAGTGAAATGAAAATATTAATGAACATGTTCATTGAAAGGAGTTACCCTAGCAATTTTCTCAAGGTTATATTTGAAGACATTATTACATAATGGAAGTGCAAATATTATCCCCTTTTTGGTCTAGATCTTGTGAACAAAATAACTACTGTTGACCGATTAATCACCCCAGAGGGAACAAATTTGAGTGATTGCTCATACAATACAATGATGGTGCTAAAAACATTAAGAACATTATAGAGAAATATGGATTATATTGGCAACAAGCAACTGGCTGTTGAAAAAAAAAACTTCTGTCTGTAAAATGGCTGTAATTTTAAAGCTTTGATAGAAAAAATCAAACTCATGTGAAATGGGATATACCAAGAAATTTCCCAAAAGTGCTATGAAGTGTGGACATTGTAAAGAATTTCCCTATATATTTAAGGGGGAAAATTTAACTCCTGGAAATATGCTTGGTGCTACTATTAAATCAGAAGGTGGTAATTTTTCAACCCTGAGTGCAATATATGTGTCTAAATGTACGAGATGCCCAAGTTTTTATGTGGGGAAAACTGAGTGGCCTCAGAAATCATATATATCACTATATTTATAATATTAATAAGAACAATCTTAACAATGTTTTATATAAATATTCATTGAGTTATTTAACTTTTGAGAAATTCAAATTTGGCATTTTAGAAAAAGTTCCCACCAGCCCAGAGGGGGGATATGCAAAACAAAAATGGAATACAAAGAGCTTTTGTGGCAGCTTCAGTTAAATGCAAGCATCCCACCAGACTTGAGTGAACACATATCAATCAAACCAGTATTAAATTTGAGATCAGCAAAACTTTAAATATATATCGTAGATAATAATTTTTTTTTTAGTTTTGTTTATTTTCTCAGCCAAATGATAGTTTGCAATTTTGTATTGCTAATGTGTGGTTAATTAAGAGAAATCTAATGACTGAAAAAAGTGGGTGCCGATTAGATCTTTCACCAGAACGATTTTTAGTGCTTGTATTTCTGTATCATGTATCAGACCATATAGATGAAACCTCCTATTGTCCGAATTATCTTCCTGGTAATGAAGCAGTTATGGACTAAACTATTAAAAAATGAAAAATGAATCGTAACTAAAAGCACGGATTACTTTATTACAACAACACTGAGCGCTTTCACCCACCACAATGCAGGTTTCATCAGAGTAATTACACAATGAAGCAGCTTGTCTTTTATACTCATGTTTAACCTATAAAATTCACTCAACAATAATTAATTAGTAAATAAGTGCAATAATAGCAAATCAATTTAAAGTGACCAACACAAGGATACCAACACAAGGATAACTAGCAGATGTATTATATATACCTTCCATATACCATAAATAATTTAATGTTAAAAATCCTATGTACGTAAATTCTTAAAAATTTTTAAAAATTGTTTATGCAAGGCTTTTATATATCTCATAACATTTAAATAAATAGCTAACCTAAAATGACAATAGTTATATCCTTATAATAATATAAAATAAAATATTATAATACAAATAAATAATTCAATATATATATGTGTATTTCTCTTCCATAATAAATTAATATAAATATTAAAATATTAACCATTATAATATTAAAATATATAAAAACATCAATTTTGTCTTCATTCAATATAAATGTACTCAATAAATATATTTACTTGTATACATAAATATTTATATATTATATGAATTTAACTTTAACTTACTAGCAATGGATATTTGTTCATTAAGTCCTGGTTTACTACATGCGTTCAATCTCAACTGCCATAAACATTCCTTTACTTCTAATAGTGCATTAACATCCCCTTCTTTTATAGTATTCTGAGGTAGCCTATCTATAACAAAAAAGAGAAATTTCTTAAAATCCGGGCACGTTGAACTGTGTGTACAAATAATGAATTGGTTGATGCCAGTGCTGTTTTCAGGATTAATTTAAGTCGTCTGAAGTATTCTTTACTAAGTTTTATTCGCATTTGTTCATGTTTTATTGTTGATCCTTCATCAATTCCCAAATATTTATACACTCCTTATTGCTCAAGTTCTTTTATATCACATTCTTGTCCTAAACTGATATTTTCCTGGTATTGAAGTTTTCCTGCTTTAAAAGTTGCTTTTACACATTTATCAAGATCAATGATGTTCTTACATCATTTGAAAATGTTTTGACAGCTTGCAGTTGTGCTTTCGGTTCCTCATCTGATGAGCTATACAGTTTTAAATCATTGACAAAGAGAAGGTGAGAAGTCTTTGCACTTTGTTGATTTCTAGGAGGCAGATTATAGCCAAGGCCTAAGCTGTTGAGTAAACAGCTTAATGGATTAATGGCAAGGCAGAATAGTAATGGTGACAGAGAGTCACCCTGGAGTATCCCCCTTTGAATTTTTATCCCTGGGATAACAATTTGTCCTTTATTATGGCTTAATTGCAAAGTGGTCTGCCACTGTTTCATGGTCACTGTAATGAAGTCAATCAGTGCGGGGTGTATCTTATACATTTTAAGCAGTCTTTTATCCATGAATGAGGGATACTATCAAATGTTTTTTTTGCAGTCAATCCATGCCATACTTAGATTCTTACCCTTTTTACAGTTCTCCAGTATGACTTCATCTAACAACAAATGATCCTTGGTTCCATATGACTTTCTTTTATTGCCCTTTTGTTTTAGTGCCATAATTGAGTTTTCTTCTAAATGACTATAAACTCTGTCAGCATCGATGTCCATGTATAGTTTATATGTCAGTGGAAGGCAAGTTATTGGTCTATAATTTATGAGGTAGCTTGCAGGTTTAGTCTTAAGCAGAAGCATTGTTTTTCCTGTTAGACAGGTTGGTGCCTGTTCTGGACATGCATATAAATAATTATTACTCATGTCTAAATCTTTATGCAAAGATGTTAATACTTTTAACCAGACATTAGGTACTGCACCTGGGCCTGGGGTTTTCCAATTAGAGGTTTTTCTTAACTGTGTTTTAATCTCTCTAGCTGTTACTTCATCCCATTTCATATCCTGTAACTTTAATCTTCTTATTCTTTCTTTTACTTCTTCTATCCAGTTTACATCTTTGCTCTGTTCCACAGGGTCTTCATAGATACTTCTCCAAAAACGTATATATTTCTTCGTTTGTGGCGGTCTTTCAGTTCCATTTACCTTATTTCCCAGTTCTCTATAAAACCTTTTTGGGTCATCAATAAATTGCTTATTTTGCACTTAATTTCTTTCTTATCCTCAATAGTACACTTTATTGTCTTTATGCCTCTTCTTTGGCCTATCAATTTTTGTGATTTTTGTGGACTATTACTTCCTTCTACACCAGGGGGTCATTCTCTCCCTGGGCCTGGCCTGACCCTGTTGTAGTGTTGTTTCCATGTTTTGAGGATTCTACACCATCATCTTTTCCAATCCTGGCACCAGTGTGCCTAGCAGGATTGGGCACTTTGTTATCATGGGTCTTGTGCACTCAGCTATCTTTTTTTATTTTTGACTTACTTCTATCAATGATATATGCTATATAAATACTGTCTATATATCAGTGTCACCTTGGTGAGGTTTTGTGAAAACAGCATCCACCTCATGAAAGTACTCACCAAGACTTGAGGATGAATTCAGTTTCAGTACTACTACTCTCTTTTGCTTGCTGACTTTTCATCTCTCCATTCGACCCCTCTCAGCAGTATGAGTATGCAAATGAGGTGTGACCTAATTAACATTCATGAATTCCACAATCTGCATTAAGTGCAGGGCATGTAAACATGGTGTAAGAACCTTAACCTTTTTATAAAAACATATTTTTTTTTAGTTCACAAAGTTGCGTTGCTGTTTTTTCTCTCTTTTTTATTTTGCATAAAGTTTTGAGTATTGGACTTGCTGGTTTATTTTTTCATGGTGTAAGAACCTACATGTTTGGGTGCATATACTCCAGCTGTGCAAGAAAAAGCATTGAGAAGTTTTACCTATCAAAGGCCTGCAAGTATGAATGATTACTCTGACTACAAGAGCAATCAGGGTTTCACAGTCAGTCCTCTTTGCTGTATATTTACTGAGGGTATGTCAAGAAGAAGGGAGTTATAAAGTCTGAGAGTACATTGACTGACTTAGTAGAGCAACATTCCTAATGTTTCTATGAATTGTTAAGGACCACACTTTGTGCCTCAGAGTAAATTGTGTCTACAAGTCTAAATAAGTACATTACTCTCTGAAACATATATCAACTGCAAGGGAAATCACATAGGAATATTGTCATAGAAGTATAGTTAAAAGAATGATGTTCACAAAATAAAGAGAAGAAGAGTGTCAGTGTTATAAAGTTTTATGTTATACTGTGTGAAGAAAAATTAATTTAACTTTTGCTAGTATCACAGGTATCCATATATCTAACTGCAAATTACACAGGACAACTTTCAGAACTTGGTTCTGCTGCACCTGTAATGTCAATTGATATTATATCACATCTTGTGTATAAGTAACTTACTTTTTATAGGTTTATAGGTTTACAAATAAGTAACAAGCTAGCTGCACTTGCAGGCTATTTTTTGCCTAGCCAATTTCCCGTTTTGAGATCAAAATAACCAATTCCATTTAGTTATAGATTAGCCTTATCTATCTCATGGCCCCATGGTTGATAATTATATATTACTCTTAATGACAATAAATAGGATCATATCATAGATAATTTGTGGCGACCCATGCATGAGAGAAAGCATTCAGGAGCTGCATCTGCTCACACTGGGAGATGAACTGGGCACCAATTCAGACATATTTCTAGCTTGACCGCTGCAGACATGGCTGACAATGGTAGAGTTTGTTTTCCATTTAGAGCACAAAGGTGGGATATTGAGCATTCCAGGATTTTTGTAGCACTCCTTGTGAAGTGCTACAGCTGGAGAATACTGCAGAGAGAACATGCCAGGTTTCAGTATAAGGCTGATGTTTTGAATAGCTTGACTAAAGCTCTCTCCAGTATAGCTTGCATCCTGCACACTTGCAATTAATGTTGTTACCACAACAGTGATATAAAGAGATGCAAGCAGGACCTCCTAAGTTGATGAGAGGATGAGATGAATTTAAAACTGCAATCAACCCTCAGTTGTGTAAGTATACTGATCCATCACCTCTCTATGATATGACATTAATTAGCCAGCAAAAATAGTTAATCATTATGCTTTCATATATCTATTTTTCATTTCTTTTCTGTGCTGTATAGCTGCAGCATAGATAGCAGAAATTATTGAGGAGTATCAGGAGAGACTAACTTGCCTCAGAGAGACATGGAGTAAGTACATATCAGGTTTGAATGCAAGGCAGAGAAGTACTTTCAGTAAATCATTGCATATCACCTTGGCCAGGCATATCTTAACTTTTATAGCAAGCATACATGACTGTTCCAATAGCTCTTGGTGATTTGCATTTGGCATCAGCTTAACTGTGAGTGGGTTCGATACTCAGAAGCAAATATCCAATCTTTTTTAATAGGATTGTACTTATAAAATATTAATTGCAATACTGCATGACATTAACAATTAAATTTGGTCAAATACCATTATTAACTTTAAAAGCAGATATATGATATGGCATAGTGAAATACATGATTCTATTATTCAAATCATACCATTGTGATTGATTGATTTTTATGACACGTTAATGCCTTCCAATCATATCTGAATTTGACTAAAGTGTACATATTTATTTCTTACATTGATTTACATAGTGAAATAATAAAGTAATGTGACATGATGTTGTTCTAATTCTCTCTCTTTTTGGTCTACCCAACTGCATCACTCTCTCTCTCTCTCTCTCTATTTTTTTTTATTTTTTTGTTATTCATATATAACTTTTTTTGGATACATTGCTGCTGTATCTAAATGAACATCAGCACAGGGAGACAGACCAACTGCTGTGATTTGACCTGACATACCTTCATAGATGGCTATGGCATGACCAGCACAGGCAGCACAGACACCCAGCACATCTGGTTTGCAACCTGTCAGCATTGCCTTGACAACTCCTGCCCTACCTACTCCATCTGCATCAGGTAGCTCTGTCCCAGTACCCTCTGAGAGCATTAGTAGTGGAGGTTGTAGTTTTGTCACAAATCTGCAGCTGACAGGGCTGGTGGAGGGCAAAATAGATAAGGGCCTCTGTGCCCAAATCATCAGGGTCGAAAAGGTCCTGTGTTGTATTGCCAAAAATGATGCTACGTCTGGCACTGACCCATACAATTGACACAGGAAACTGTGATGACAGCTCTAAGGGCAAGGGCTATATTTTCACTGTTCTCAAGGTGGACATGGATACACCTCCAGGATCTCCTATCTATCCTCAAACATGGTGTCCTTCCATGTTTTTTGTCCATCACCATCCCTTTGTGTCTTGTTTGTGTCTTATATGTCCTATATGTCTGTGCCTGAAACCTAACCAACCTTACCTACATAACCCTCTCATTCCTAATCACCATACCCATCATCCATCACTCTCCAAAAAATTAAAAAATAAAAATGGGCACATGTTGCCCCCCCCCCAAAAAAAAAAATATGCCTCATACATAGCTCTCCACTTTACCTATGTGTCATCTTGTCACATTTCACTTGGTCCAATTAGCTGTATAACATTATTCTGTTGTTATCACCCATCCTTGGAATGGTGACTCTCCAAAGTCATGAAACTGTGTGCACAATATTATATTTATGTTGTGAAGAAGTGGATAGTTGTGGTGCTCTCTCATCGCACTCCTACATATTCCTGTATTCTTTTCCATGTGTCCTACCTCTGCTCGTCACCCCCATTTTCACCACTGTCTTATCAATCCCATTAACACATATTTTATGTGGTCAAAAAATAGAATCACACACAACATACTTGGTCAGAAATGGCCCATCAAAAAGCTTTCACCTTTTGTCTTCAGTATTTGGATAAAGGCTGATATCATGCACCGATGCTGAGTGATGGGAAATGGTGTTTAACTTCTTATGACAAAAGATAAAGATTTTAATTTCAGCCACACTAGCAATGTTCACATCACACAAAGGTACTTAAATCTGCTGCTGTATAGGATTATAGGGTAAAGGCACTACTTCAGAACAGTCTCTGTAACAGTTCTTAGCTGGTGGGTGTAATGAACTACAAGTGCCTATGTGGTGAGCTAAAACAATTCTCCTGCCCGAAAACTGATGTTTTTGCCAAGTGTCATGGGTTTGATTACAGCTGCATATTAAATTATTATTCATGACATTTTATATTCCTGTCATGGATTGAACTTCAAACATCTGCATTTCTTTCCATTTACAACATTTCTTTAACTTACAGTTTGAATAGTGCAGCAAGAAAGTGCTTGCAAACACATTCCATCCCTAGTAGGGAGACTGAGTAAGCCACCGTTATCCTACGTTTTTCCTAATCTTGTTTCTACTCTTCAGCCCCTTCTTGCTCCCTATAGCAAGTACTGTATTGTACTTGCAATGACAGATTAATAATGAGAAAAAACTAAAAGTAACACACCATAAATCTGGTTCTAAAAGTACCATAAACAAAACTATTGGTATTTCTTTGTCCATGTCTCTGTCTTTCTCTGTTTACCTCTTCTGCTTCAGTAAGGTAACACTATTCCTTCAATTGTGATTTAAAGTGCATAGACTAAGAGGTCTTTTGTGGCATATGGCAATAACACTCAAATCTGTATACTGATCTCTGTATGCTTTCAAGGGTTCTAATCCAGACATCTACAAAATGTTACTGACTGTTTTAGTACACTATTTTATGTGTAGCTGTTGTTTACATATTGTTTTGAGACAACATTATCCAGCTTATTTCATAATTTACATGTTCCCTATCTTCCTCTCCCCCTCTGTATGTCTGTTTCCCCATGTGTGTCTTCACTTCATCTCCTCAGCAGCTGTTCAATGCTTGGTACTGAGCGACAGCTGCACCTTAGGGGAAATGGAAGCACACAGCTCTTGGTAAAATCGGTGAGGTTTTAGCTTCACCTACATTACTCTGGTGCCATTTACTAGATTATGTTTAGTTATGCCCAGTCAGGCTAATCTTTGCATGAAATGGCTGAATAGTTGAATGTACACCATGTAGGATGTTCAAATTTTAAATATTGTTAGAAAGCATTCTGCATTGTATCATTTAGTATGCTTCTGACTGTAATGCACACCTTATATAATGATAACATTTTCATTACTGTGATGAAGCCTAATGCCTACATTCTCCCTTGCCACATTGTTTTGTGACTGTTCTTTCAAACGATTAAAATTAAGGTTGCTTTTGTCTCAAGTATGATTTTACTTTCCGACCCATGCTTGGTCTCAGTTGCAAACACATGATTGTACATAGCATGACAGATAACTTATCAGGAAAAAAACATAAGAGTAACACACCTCAAAGATATTAGAAATGCCCCACAAAAATATAAAATTCTTTGTGTGTCTATGCTCCTGTCTCAAATTATGGGAATTTTGCAACTGTCATGAGTGTAATGAAAAGCAATAAACACTTTCTCCTTTGCTTCGATTGTTTGTCATATTTCAAATTTTGGAAATAGGACTTCCTGTGTGGTGTGATTAAATGCTGTTCATGTGTGAATATTTGTTTTGTAATACTGTCAAGGTTTGAATCTAGATGTAAGCCAAAGAGTTTCTGAATGTTTTGTATGACTCCATTGGTGTTGGCTAGACATGTCTTTAACACACCATTCTCCTGCTACTGTATTAATGTGTTGCTCCCTACTGAGAACACTGTCTTGTACAGATCTGCCTGCATAATTATGATGACAAACTTAAGAGTAATGCAACAGAAACATGTGCAGAAATGAACCATAAACTAATCACTTAGTATGTCTATATGTGTGTTCCTGTCACAAATGGCCCACCACTTCCCACCCCTGCAATGTCATCAAATAAACCTCTTTGATTCACAAGTGTTTCCATAAGCCATGTTTCTACCAGCAATAACAAGCTTTGTCCATCATGTGTTTCATAATACACATATATCTCACAAATCGAGAGTGAAGGACTTCAACTGTTATGACAAATGTGTAAATCACGAGAAAATGAACATGGCCATAACACATATCTGTTCTGTGTTGCATCAGATTCAGCCATGGTTGTATATGTGTACTGCTTATTTGCACAAAGGTCAGCACGGTGCACCATAGACTACTGCTAATTCCCATTCTAAATTCAACACCTCAGGATATGATTACATATGCATTAATACTTTGTCATCAGCAGCATAGATGAGCTTGCCTGTATTGCTCTTCAGATAAAGAGTTGAAAAACAGAATTGTGAGAATTGTATGAGTAGGTTGAACAACTTCTATATGTGTTACTGGAATTTTGAAACTGAAGAATCTGGATTTCACATTAATGTTGACTATTAATTCAGTATGTTAAGGTATATCTGCAGTCTAACAGTTACATTTGCAACTTTGTCACAATAGTATGTAACCTTTTCACACATAACCCAGCACTGTCATTCAAAATGTCAGTGTCATATTTAGGAAGTGTCTGTTTGTATTGTCAATACATATTGTGAAAGCATGAGCCAAGACAATTGACAATGACACAATAAATGGTTACCTTTTGCATGCAGTCATCCTGGGATGAACTGTGATGAATGCTTGCTTGGCAATCCACTGTTCTATAATCATGCTTGTCATTGACACCCCATAGTGTTTGTTAAATAAGTATGTTTCCCTCACAGTAACACAATGTACATGAATGACAATATAGAGCTGCTAGAAGTGAGAAGTATAGAATTATGGGGCAAGCACAGTTTTGTTACATCAACATGTTCAGACACATGCATTTTCCCAAAACCTGATACACAGTGACTGATGTTAGAAACAACATTTTAATATTAATACTTACAAATGGTCATTTTCACATTAATGAAGTCAAGCTTTTCTTGTGGCAGTTGAGATTCGTACTATGTTCTCTAGATTGTTAACTAGCTAGGTAGCTGGTTCAAATCTGAAAGTGGTAAACTTGTGTGAGTGGTTCTAGTGACAGGTAAGTAAAGTCTCAACAGCAGACATGCTGTGTCCACTCTAGAGAGGAATTTAACATTGGGCACAGCTCCCTCTGAACTTTATCCCTCTTTTTAGACAAGTATCTTCTCTGCAACATACCAATGAGGTCATCTTGTCAAAAGTGCAGTTTACTTTCTTCAAAGTCAGGCTTCGTCTGTAGCACTTGTAACTAATACTGCATTCACAAGACTGTAATTTGATAGCTGAGAGGTTCCGTTTTCTCTGTGGTGAACTTGTGTGTGTGTTGTTCTAGTGACAGGTAAGGAAATTAATGATAGATGTGCTGTGTATACCTCCACTCAGTTGAAGAATTTAAATTTGGACATAGAGCTCACTACACTTTATTTCATTTTTACTACAGACATCTTTTCTGCATTACACTGATGAGGTCATCCTGTCAAAAGTGCAGTCTCCCCCTTGTAAGTCAGACTTCTTCTGTGATACTTGTGGCTAATTCTGTGCTTTATAGATTGTGCATCCAGTTAGGTAGGAGGCTGGAATCCAACATTGGTTAACTAGTGTGACTGTGTGTACTGTCTTGTATAGTTGGCTCCATGACAACTCCCATTTGTAAAGTTCCACTTAGGAGAGAACGTTTCACTGGCAAAGGCCTACCTTATAAATTTCTATTACTCCCAGGCAATACCCAGTTCTTTTATAAACACAATTTGCTATCAAAAATGAACTACATAACAACTGTAGTTTGACTTATCCTGTGGTGCTTGCTATTAATACTGTGCTCTGTAGGCTGCACAAAATTGGTGGGATGTTTGCCTCCAGCAATGACTGAGTACTATGAGTGTGGGTTTGCTTGTTGTGTTGTGTAGAGAAGGCTTCTAATGCATATAATGTGTGCAACTGTTTATTGTCACTGTGCTCTTCAACTACTTTCTTACCTTTTTAGAAGATTATCAGAGTATTAAACAATAGTGATTCCATCCATTCAAATGTGCATTGTCAGAACTGTAAACCAACATCTTGTGTGGTCCATGTGATTCAAACAGTGTTTGGTACCTTGTGATCTTAGTAATGCAGCATTTACTCATTAGACTCACTTGTGTCAGTATGATTGTGAATATATATATATAGGTAACATTGCTGTCACCCAGCTATATGTTGTGCTCATGTACAGTTAGGGATTCAAATTGCAACAATTTCTGCTCATGTTTTACACAATGATTCTTACTGGTTAATGATGAAGCCATTATATGACATTTGGATTTCCCAAGAGAACAACTTAGGCTTTTACTGTGGTGTGAGGAAATGAGACAATGTTCTGTATGCTGTTCCTCAGGTAAGCATGTGTTTAAATCTGTGATTATCCACACATTGTGCATGACTGCTATTATCCATCCCAGCCAGGACTGCATTTCATATCACATGTGCTTGGGTATACTTAGCAGCAGGCAATGCTGTGTGAGAAATAGACATATAGCAAATGCCTTTTAAATAAAATACAGGCATGCATATACATTGTAGCAATAACATGATATCACAGTTTAAAACCTATCTAATTATCACACAATTTTAGCAACATTTACACAGTTGTCATCCCATTGTCATCCCCTTGCACAGAGGTGGTGCCACTACTGACCCTGGAAACTATCACCCTATAAGTCTGATCTGTAAAGCCATGGAGCATATTATTATGGAGCTCATAGACAAGGACATAGGCAATCTCCAAGCACTTGACTCCACCCATTTCAGATTCATCAAGGGCAGATCCTGCATGTTGAACCTGGTTGACTTCTTTGAGACTATCCCAAAGGCCCTGTATGAGGGAAAGTCAGTACATACAGCTTACCTTGACTTGGCCAAGGCCTTTGGCACAATCTCTCACTCAGGCATCATTGAAAAGCTAACACAACTTGGCATAAATCCCTATCTTATCAGATAGGTAGCCAACTTGCTCACCGACAGGACCCTCAAGGTCAATAGAGGTTCCTCCACCTTCGATAGCAGACCTGTCACTAGTGAATTTCTTCAGGGATCTGTCGTGGGACCCCTACTGTTTGGCATCTACTCCTCAGAGGTCCAGGCAAAGACAAAAGGCCTGTGGCTAACCAAGTCTGTAGATTACTGTAAGCTGGGTGCTGTCATTGACTCCCCAAATGATGTTAACATACTGCAAGAGGGTCTCACAGCAACTAATATCTGGTGCCAAAGTCATGGCCTCAAGCTAAACCAAAAAAATTATCCTCATACCATTTGGCAAAAACAAGGCCCCTACTGATGACCACATAAATGGAAACCCCCTAAGCAAACAACCTGTGGTGAGAGACCTAGGTATTCAGGTTGATAATCTCACATTCGACCATCATGTAGCGGCAGTGGTCAGAAAAGCCTTTTACTTGGTTAATCTCATATGTAGATGGATTGCATCCAGAAAAAGGAGGTTATTACCACTCTGTACTCCTCTCTCATTAGGCCTATAATTGAGTATAACACAGTGTTTGGTATATACCTCTCCAAACACCTACAACAACTAGAAAGGTCACAGAAATACCTCACAAGGAGAATCCATGGCCCCCAACACCTGTCCTATGCGGACAGACCCAAATCACTATCAATCTACTCTATATCGTACTGATTGCTCAGAGATGATCTGTGTCTCGCCTACAAGTCAATCTCAGACCCTGCCCTACTAGAGATGCTCCATATCCATAAGTCTAACTCCTTGTGCATTACCCACTTGAAAGGCCTGAATTTAATATGCAACATCAACAAAACCTGCTGGAGAGTGGAAAGACAGGTTTGTCTCCCAGATGCTGCCCCTTCTCTGGAATAGACTTCCCATACATGCCAAACAGAGTACCTCACTGACCCTCTTCAAGCACAACCTTGAAGAGTGGATGGGAAACCACAAATTTGTCCCCGGGGTTCCACCTGTGTCCCTCATTGACAGGGGTGACAAGTGCTGAATGAGGTTTCTTTTAGGAGATAAACTCTTGGCTGGCTTGTAAGGGCCCCAGGACTATTAGCTTAGTAACCTCCTATGATCCTATGATCCTATAGCACATTCTTTCTTCACAATATCTAGCAGCTTCAGTCTTCATATAGTCAGATGTTCAAAACCCATCTTGACTGACTGTAAGCATTGTTTGTCCTTATGCTGTTATGTATAAATAACGTCCATATTTATTTATTTATAACCGAGAAAGTGTATTGGGCCAAGGTAGCCCGTTTTCAATGGAGGCCCAAGGAGTAAAGCTCCAGACAGAAAGACAATATACAATGTATTATTACAGCATTTGAAAACAACAGTTTAACATTCAATATACAGTAAGGCAAGATTTTACATATCTTGAAATATATGAACTGAGTCAATCACTTATAAGATATTAGCAAAAACAATAAATTTATGTTTATTTAATACACTACATGTATTTAGGCAAAGGAATTTTAGAGAGATGAAATGAAGCAGTGGCAGAGAATAGAGTAGAATAGAATAGGGATAGGTATCAGGAATCAAGTAGGATGGGTACAGGAGCACTCCCAGAGGGAGTAGAGGTGAGAGTGGAGTAGGGTTTTAAAGGATGGTAGGTTAGGGGTAGTTTTAATGTAAGGGGGAAGAGAGTTCCATAATCTGGCAAGGGAGAATGATAATAGAAGTTGCCCTGGTGTGCGTAAAGGCTTGTAAAGTTCTAAGAGGTTCTGATTTGTGGATCTAAGTGTTCTATGTGACTGGTGAAGTTTTAGGGAAGAGGAGAGTGATGGACAGTTAGAAGGTTTGAAAATTAACTTGTGTGCTGTAGTTAGTTGAATGAAATTTAGGTAGCTTGGGAGTTCCAACCAATTTAGTGCATGTGGGGAGTTGCAAAGGTGAGTACAGGATTTGGATCCTGTGGCAAACTTTGAAATTTTGTTATAACATGAGGAAAGTTTAGATTTTATGGATGACTGGAGGTTAACGATTAGTGGAGCTCCATGTAAAAGGGAGGGTAGGAGGTAGGTGGTAGATTGGAGTTGTCTGGAAGACAGAGAAAGGTAGTGCCTGTGTCGATAAAGCATACTAAGTTTTTCATGAGTCTTTTTAATATTGGTTTGTAGGTGGATATCAAATTTTAGCTGGTCATCGATAAGAACGCCCAGAAGTTTTGTATGAGGAACTATTTCAATAGTTGTTTTGTTTAGGCTAAGTATAGAGAAGAATGCTTTGTCAGCAGCAGTATGTCTAGAAGAAGTAAAGATCATTATTTTAGATTTGGTGGCATTTAGGGCTAGGTGATTGTCAAGCATCCAGGACTCAGTGGAGGAGAAGGCTTCTTGCGTAAGGTTTATTAGTAAAGAAAGAGTCTTGGCTGAGCAGATGATAGTGGAGTCATCTGCGTATTGCACCAGTTTAGCATTGGGAATCTTTTGGTGGAAATCATTGATGAAAATGTTAAATAGTAAAGGACCCAAAATAGAGCCTTGGGGGTACACCTGTTGGGGTGTGAAGGAAAGCGGAAGTGCAGTAGTTCCATTTTGCAGCTTGTTCCCTTGCTGAGAGATAGCTGGAGACCCATTTGATAGACAAATAGGAGAAATTAAGATGGGAGAGTTTAGAAAGTAGAAGCACATGAGAGACAGTGTTGAAAGCTCTAGATAAGTCGAGGAGGAGCGTAAAAACTATGTTTCCAGAGTCACGAGCAGAGTTAATGATTTCGGGGAAGGAATGAAGGGCAGTGGTGGTGCTATGTCCTGGTATAAACCCGTGCTGGGTAGGAGTTAGGAGTTGGTTGTCCAATAGGTAGGGTAATAGTTGGAGGTGAATACATTTTTTGAGTATCTTAGAGATATGGGATAGGATAGCAATAGGGTGAAAGTTGGCGATTGAACAGTTTGTACCTCCTTTATGGAGGGGGATGATGAAGGCTTTTTTCCAGAGGTATGGTACATAGGACTCCTGAATGGAACGATTGATTAGGATGCTGATTGGAAGGGCTATGCCATCAGCAGCTAGTTGGAGAAAGTTAGATGGAATGTCATCTGGGGCATTAGAACAAGGTTTTAACTTTTGTAGGAGCTTTTTTATAGTGCAGGTAGGAATGGGTTTGACAGTAAAAGGGGAGGGCTTAGGGTTCATGGATCTTAAGTTTTTATCAGTTAAGTTGGGGGGGATGTTGCTATGGAAAGAAGAGGTGAGTTTGCCTATGGAGTCAATGAAAAAGGAATTAAATTGGGTAGCTAGGTGGAGGTCTAGTGTGTCTGGGTCAGGGCAAGGGTTCTCTTTTTTGCCTGGGGATAATATTGATGAAATACTATTCCAAACATTTCTGGGGTTGGTTTTATGATTATTTTGAAGTTTAAGGTAGTAGGATTTGCGGTCATTTGTTTTTTTTTTACTTGATTTCACAGTTGCTTGTATTCGGCAAGAGAGTTGGGAGTTTTGCATTTTTGGTAGTATTTCCAGATTTTATCTCGGTGATGCATAAGTAGTTTTGTGTCTTTAGTTAGCCAGGGGGCTGTTTTAGATCTGAGTCTTTTGGTTCTACTGGGGGTGAAGTGGTTAAGTATCAGTGAAAATTCTATTGAAATGTGAGACTGCGTCATCTAAAGGGAGGGACTTTAGAGGGTTCCAGTCTATCTGTTTTAAGGTATTAGAGAAAATTAGGGGGTTGAAGTTTTGCATGTTGTGGGTGGTAATGTGTCTGTGTTGAAAGAGGATAGTGGAGGGGGAATGGCATATGTAGGCAGGGAGATGGTCACTAAGGGAGTCTGCGAGAGTACCACTATCAGAAACTCGGTTTGGGTGGGAGACTAGTATCCAGTCAAGGATGCTACCTGTGGTGTAATCTTTATTTGGTCTAGTAGGGGTTTTGATTAGCTGTGTGAATTGATATAGGTTGATGCTTTGAGAAGGGATAGATAAGTCAATGGAAGACCAGTTTATGTTGACATCACCTAGGTTTATAGTCTCACTATTTATGTTGGAAGTGAACCAGGCAAGAATATCTTCCAGTATAGGGATATTGTTACCATGAGGAATGTACAGGGAGGCAATGCATAAAGTTTTGTTGTTATTTACTTTGAGAAGAGCGAGGGTTAGCTCAGCTGTGTCAAATGAGGTATGGGCTTAGTATAGGGTGTTACTGTTAGGGAGGAGGAGAAGAGTAAGGCTACTCCTCCACCTTTCTTTTGAGATCTGTCACTTCTTATAAGTTTATAGTTAGGAGGCATAATTTTGGTATCTTTTATGTATGGTTATAGCCAGGTTTCTGTGATAGAGACAATATCAGGTTTGTTATGAGAGATCCAGGTGTGAAAGGAAGGTATTTTATTACAAAGGCTCCTGGCATTAAGTGTGGCAAGGAGAAGAGATTAGTGGTGCAGGGGAGAGCTATGTGAATGTGGTTTAGAGGTGGAGTTATATGAAGGCCCTGGGTTAGGGTGTATGTCTCCAGAATGGAGGAGGAGGGTGATAAATTTTGAGTAGAGTATGGCTAGGTATCTATTTTCTAATGGGTCATAGGTGTAGATATTGGAACCTAATGTGGTGAGTTTGGTGGGTATGGGAAGTGGTTTACTAGGGGTAAGGAAGAGCTTCCTTTGACATAGAAAAGATTCATTATGTTTGTAGAGATGGGGGGAGGCTTGGGTTGTAAAGGGAAAGTCTTTTTTAATGTAAATCGCAGTTGTATGAAAGGGAGGGGAGTGCTGAAACTGTGGGAGACTAGTAAGGTAGAGTAAGCAGAAGAGGATTAGGCTTAGAAATAAGGGTATTAGAGCATAGGCAGATTTTGTTTGAATGGTGGGAGGCAGAGTATGAGTTGAGTGAGAAGGATGTGTAGGAAGAGAGATGGTTAATAAGTTTGAGAGGAGAGGATTAGAATGAAATGTGTGAGGGTGTATTCACAGGGATAAAGAAGGGTGCAGTGGAGGGGGGGAAAGGCAGTTGTAGTAGTGAGTGGATAAGGAGTAAGTGGGGGACAATATTTGGAGGGTTTGGCTACTGGCTATCCTGATGGGGTGCGTGCACTAACCACCTAGTAGGGATAAGGTGCAGTCAGTTATTCAGTAATTATTGAGACAAGCAAGTTGCATAAAAGCATACACCATCCCTCGCCGTCTAATCCAAATCAAGCACCCACTGGAAAAATACAATATCCGCTGATCTCACAAAGTACAAACAGTTGAAAAAACAGAGAATGTCACACATCCCATTCGATAGAACATTATTTAGGCCAGACCTAGATACAAAAATGTCCTAGGTAGTAAGTTCACACAGGAATCGTAAACCTTTTTCTCCAGTAGTTTGCTTACTTTGATCCTAGGGCCTCTCATTCTAATTCTCCTTCCAAATATCTTTCCTACTAAAGCTGGAACTTGAAAGGAGGTCTATAGGTCACATTTGTTCAAACATAAAGGAACTGTGGACAACACAAAACTTTTTTCAGACTGTATCTCCATTTTCAATGTCAAGAATAAATGTTGACAAAAATGCACACCAATGCCATCAAACCCAATAACATGAATGATATTAATGACATATAGAGTTAAAATGTCCACTTGAAGAAGAATGTGAGACAAACTCTTCACGAAAAGTATGCAATGACACAAAAAGTATATCCAAAGTAGATTTTAATAGTAGATCAACAAGATCAAAACAACACTGGTTAGCCTTCCTCAGAAGTATGCCAGTATAGTCCAACAGTGATGAATGTCCGTCGATAATGTAATAGACAAACAATGAAAGAATTAGTACTTTCAGCAAACCAAAAAGAAAGATTATATGAGAGCTCATCATATCATCGATTAGTTAGTCAGTCAGAAATGTCTATGCTCGCCAGTTCAATGTACTCAAAAAACTCAAACAATTCAAAGGCCCCAAACTTCCATTGATGATGAAAAATGCACAAGATGTATGAAGAAGCAGTGCGCATTCATAAATATTCTGTACTTATTTGTAGAATCTGATAGAAATAGTTCCCGTCACATAAGCACTCCATCCATCGCCAGTCCACTGAATAATAATCCCAAGCAAGAACCTTTATTGGCATGCATCATATTGACTTCATTTAAAGTTTTATCCAGGGCATCTTTTTTATAGCCCCTATTAAGTAAATCTCCTTCTAATTTAAGTGCAGGTTCCCTATATTCATCGTCTTCTGGTATGCCACCTCGACATTCTCAAGTATTGGCTGGATATGATGAATTATCGCAGTTCGAGTGACTCTGAAGTAGTGATGCAATTTCCTTCTGGCCTGCTTCAAGTTATTTTTTTAAGAGTTTTTCCTTCTTAAGGTTCATTTGCTCTCCACTTGGCAGTGTGCAAGCACAGTTCACTACCTTCAGAACAGTTATCCAATTCACTTAGCTCTTCCAGGATATAGGATGCTGATAACTACCAGCAAAGTCCCATGCTGTAAGCCTCTCATCTAGGCCACACTCTCACTTCTAAGCTCTGATACTTGCAAGGTTCATGTTAAGGTTGTCTGCCTCTATCAGGGCATACCTTCAGTTCCAAAATCAAGTACTCCGACAAACCACAATCCATAAGTTTCACTCCACAGGTTAGTCCCAATTAGGCCCTGTCTCAGTACATTCTAAGACTTCTTCCTTTCAGCATTTTGCCAATGTTCCTTCACTGAAAAACTTTTCTTTATAATGTGTGCTCTTAAGCAGAGAATCCTGCCCCATCCCTTTTATCTCATCAGATAAAATGACTTCACATAAGTGGATTCTCACAGCTGTGTTAAGACGTCCACTGCAGGTACATGTGATTCTTGCATACTTACATTTGACTGCGTCAACAGAGTACATTTTCCCCATTTATCCCCTTACTTAAGTCTGCACAATTAACATTGCATTCTGTGAACATTCTCTCCATTTAACATCCCATACATCTGAATTCTCATAGTTAGCTTGCCCTTACTCCATATATGCTGTCCACGCATGCTCGCATAATAATAATAATAATAATAATAATAATAATAATAATAATGAATTTGCTTACAGGCCAGCCATTATATACTGTGTGTTCATGCTTCCCTGCACTGTTTCATGGTTGCCAATACTGCTGCTAGCCAAAAATGCTTGTTAACATGTAAGTGCGATGAGCAGCATACATATTCAATGAGTGCCACTGTTCAATGTTAATGAATCCTAGGGTATATGTATATATCTATATACTTTTGCTGCTGTATAATATTTTTTATTCCTTTATTACATTTAATGTAATATATCTATATGAGTTTGGCAAGAAAAATATCTTCTGCAATAATTTTGTAATGTGTAATACTTGTAGAATTTTTTTTTTTTGTGATGTAACGTAGAGTTTTTTTCCCCATGCCTCTACTGAAAACGGGTATCCTCTGGGTACAGTCAGACTTTCCAAATAAACAAATAAAAATAAATAAATAATATATGTATACATTGTACACTAAGTTAGCCTGACTGCATATAAGACTATTGCGTGTACAAGTGTAAGGTGGGAGCAGCATTACAACACAGCATTAAAAGGTTTCCGAAATGCTCTACTTTTTTTGCCATACTAACATACACAGCACGTTATTATACAGACATTGGCATATAACATGCTATTTTGGCTGATTATGGCTGCCCATGTCCTTTTGCTTGGTTTTATAAATCACATACCCCATGTGTGGCTGCTTATCAAACAAATTCGCTTACCACAATGTGGCAATATTCTGAATTCAGTTCCTCTGTGTGTGTGTATGTGTGTGTGTGTGTGTGTGTGTGTGTGTGTGTGTGTGTGTGTGTGTGTGTGTGTGTGTGTGTGTGTGCATGTGTGTGTCTGTGTGTGTGTCTGTGTGTCTGTGTGTCTGTGTCTGTATGCATCTGTGTATGCCAGTGTATGTTTATGTTTTTGTGTGTGCATGCGCTGTGTGCGTGTGTGCGTGAATATCTGTGTGTGTGTTAGCATAACAGAACATTCTTTTTTAGTTCTCAGCATTCAAATTCTAGATTTTCTTTGTCTGAATTCAATAAATAAGAATATAATATCACTAAAATTATCAGCCTTATCCCACTTTATCATTAAGTATTTCTCTTATGAAAGCAGTTAAACACTTCAATAATTCATGCTATAGCTGTAGTTTATCTTACTTATTTTGATTAAAATTAATGTATTTATTGTTTATTATCACATCTTGTACACTATTGTTTTCTGTTGCATTAATTACCTGTGTTCAGTAATTAACTTTTTTGAGTAAGTTAATTTTAAATGCATGCTTAAACATGATCTGCATTAACAGCGCTTGTGAATAGCAAAAAGCAAAGTAATTACACTTGTAATTAGCACTCTTTCCAACTACCCTACAGACACTGATTGCTTCATGCTAATTATAAGGTGTTATGTGCCTTGAGATCTTTTTCCTAACTATGTGACCATTGTGTGACACATTAGTGGCAACTATGCATTTAATGGGTGGCCCAGGAACTTCAGTCTGATCAAGTGAGTTGTTAATCAGGCAGTGTTCAAGGGAAAGTTAAATCAAGTTTCAGGTCGACAGGATACAACATATTTAGAACACATTACCTTAAACATTAGCTGCACTGCTAGCAAGTCAGTGAACTATGACCTTAACTAGTTTAACTTCTTACATTTAAAAGACTGTTCCCTTATTGTGCACTGGGTCAGGCCTTGGAGGAAAAAAAATAGATATGTGAATGTATATTATACGGCAGACTAGCTGAAATCTTTGCTGGAAGAGAGATTGTTTGTGATGTGTATGTGGGTGGATGTGCAAATGCTCACACACACACACACACACACACACACACACACACACACACACACACACACACACACACACACACACACACGCACACACACGCACACACACACACACACATGACACACACACATGCACACCTGTGCAGTTCAAAAACAGAATAATCTGAATCTGAATGTACAAGAGCATATCCTAAGATGAAAAAAAAGTTCTACATGTGATAGTGTCTCCAGTAGGTCCACAAAACCAAAATGAGATAATGAGTTCTATGCTAAATACAGTTATATCACAGATTTGTCATCAATTGCAACTTTTTTTCAGAAATAATGATCAACCCACTAATTCTTGAAATGATGGAACTCTTCAGCATACTAAACTGGGCCGCATGAAGATAGCAAATACTAGAATATGTTTTAAATACTTTCACTATTAGATAAGGTTAAGAAGAATTATACAGACATGGAGGCTATAAATAAAGCATGGCCTTGTGCATAGAAAAAGGTGCATACATACAGTGGATATAAAAAGTGTACACATCCCTGCTAAAATACTAGGTTTTTGTGATATAAAAAAATGAGACCACAATAAATCATTTCAAAACTTTTCCCACCTTTAATTATGTGACCTATAACCTGTACAATTCAATTAAAAAACAAACAAATCTGTTAGGGGAGAAAATATAAAAAATGTACAATGAGCTGGTTGCATAAGTGTGCACACCCTTAAACTAATACTTTGCTGAAGCACATTTTGATTTAATTACAGCATTCAGTCTTCTTTGGTACACACCTGCCATTAATTAAAGAGACTCTGATTAACCACAAATAAAGTTCAGCTGTCCTAGTAGGATTTTCCTGACATTTACTCAGTTGCCTGCTACAGCAAAAGCCATGGTTCGCAGAGAGCTTACAAAGCATCAAAGGGATCTCATTGTTGAAAGGTATCAGTGAGGAGAAGGGTACAAAAAAGTTTCCACAGCATTGGATATAGCATGGACCACAGTAAAGACAGTCATCAAAAAGTGGAGAAAATATATGACAACAATGACGTTGCAAAGAACTGGATGTCCCTCCAAAATTGATGAAAAGACAAGACGAAAACTGGTCAGGTGGGTTGCCAAGAGACCTACAAGAACACTGAAGGAGCTGCAGGAATTTCTGGCAAGTACTGGTTGTGTACTACATGTGACAACAATCTCACCATTTAATTAATTATTTAATCATCTCAAGTTGTTTTTATAAAGTTTATGGTGCAATTTACTATCTATTTTGAACATTAGATACTTTTCCATATGGATTTATGTGAAATAGTTTTATACAATTCACATTTATTCTGTCATTGGTAATGTCTCTTTAATTCTTTTTGTAGCTTTAGGTAGCTATTTTCTTGTAATTAAATTAAACAATGTTAATTGATTAATTATATTATGTATAGTATAAATAGATGAAAAATGTGACTGTATTTTATTCCTTTGAAGGCGTTCTGCCGAGGTACCGGAATAAAGTGTTGCTGTGTTCCAGCTTTGTGGTTTTTCTTAGCTTCTGGTTTCATGGTTTTTCTAGTGATAGACTCCTACCCAAGAAGACTGAATGCTGTAATTAAATCAAAAGGTGCTTCATCAAAGTATTAGTTTAAGTGTGTACACACTTATGCAACCAGCTTATTGTATGTTTTCTTATTTTTTACATTTTTCCTCTAACAGATTTGTTTGTTTTTCAATTGAATTGTACAGGTTACTAGTCACAATAAAGGTGGGAAAAGTTTTGAAATTATTTATTGTGGTCTAATTTTTTATATCACAAAAACCTGGCATTTTAACATGGATGTGTGCACTTTTTATATCCACTGTACATCTAGATATATATATATATATATATATATATATATATATATATATATATATATATATATATATATATATATAGATACGAATATAAATGAAAAAAAATATATATATATATATATATGTATATATATATATATATACATATACATATACATATATAAAATGCATATGTATTTATTTCTGTGTTTCTTTACTAAAAAGTTGTATAATTTTGCATTTAAGATGTCATGCATTAGACAATCCCCCAGATTCTGCAAGCCTTGCACGGCATGCAGAATTAGTGCATGAGCACCAGCAGGAAACATGTCTGCCGTGCGATCCAGGAATTACCTGTAGGGGCATGCACGAGCACACCTGCACTAGTCCTGCATGGACTCAGCCCCTGTATGCAAATTACCCCATTTGCAGGAGAAATCCATGCAAATGAGGTGAATTTGTGATCCAGGAAGCTGGAAACCGGCCGTGCAGGACTACTGTAATCTGTAGAAATGTAGTCCACCATGAATACATAGGGGTCTTTCCACAATACCGGACACAGCTGCAGTCACCCTTGTCACCCAAGACATCACTGCGAGCAAGAATGTCCTCCTGACTGTACATGAGGACAGAAAACATCACTGTGTATAACAGTACACATGTCTGACTATCTCTGCTAACAGCAGTACCATGCAGCTGAAGCAGCACAGACACAGTCACCTACAGTACACACTATCCCCTGCACAGTTTGTCCACATATTGCCTAATGATCGATGGATACCCTGCAGAAACAGTTTGGTACCTGTAGGCATACAACACAAAGGTCTGCAGTGGAGTACAAACTACCTGGAATTGATCCACACATTCAATACAGAAGGGGATACTGGGCATGCTCACACACTTAGAGAAATATAGGCAATGTCAGACAACAACATGCTGAAAGGTCATACTGGGCATGCTCACACACAAATGAAGCTCATGTCTGCAAACAACAGTGGACCAGACATATCTGGCAGTTGCAGATGTTAGTGCAGACACTCCTCAGTATGCACTACTCATGCTTTGCACACACAGTGGATAGAAATACAGGCATATATCCAAGGATAACACACTATAATAAGCCAAAAGTAGATTCACATAGATGTGTGGAAGAGAGTGACTGTGACAAGGAGCCATCCATTATGAGGCCTGTCCGACCCAGCACACAGCCAAATGGCTACAACCTCATGAGGTTCAGATGTCACTCACTGTAGACATCAGCCACCAGTATCTGTCAGCATTACAGACTATGTGGTGCAAGTGCTAGCTGTGCAACATGACTGTAAAAGGAAGTAGTCATCTAGCAGCAGTGTACACGTACCTGTGGAATATAACCCAGCATGTGCCCACATACGGTGTGTCAACCTCTAGATGAATGGGTTATGGCCCATGCACACACACTGCCCTCCCCATAGCCCTACTATGACAAGCCTGCTGAGGTCATCCACTTTGAAATACACCTTTGGAAAAGTTGCAGCCCTGTAGTCTCTGTGGTGCGTCTTATAACTGTGTGCTGCTGTAGTGTGATAAACTAGTCGAATAGAAGTTCTAATCCAAAACATTGCAAGTGTGTGTTTGTGTCTCTGTCTGTGTAGAGAGCAATGCTTTTTAGGCTAGTCACATTCACAACAAATCAAATGCCTTACTTTGGCAAGGCTGCTGATGTCATTCAGTGTGAAATACACCTTTTGAAAATCTGTAGCTCAGTAATCTCTGAGGCATGTCCAGTAACTGCATACTGCTGTAGTATGATAAACTAGTTAGTTAGGAGTTCTACTCCCAGACATGGCAACTGTGTGTGTGTCCATCCATCCATCATGGAGACTAGGGAACACATACATGGCAGCAATGCATGCAATGGCAATGCATGCAAAATCACCAGATAGATGACTGGATTACAATACCACCCACCTGTGTGAGCAAATCCAGACACTACACCCCTGAGCCACAATGCAGACCATTGTCAAGTGGCCTGATGCCAAGGTATACCCATCACCTAGCCTAGTATTGCCATCTGGCGCAGTTAAACACTACACACCTGTGAAGCAATGCACCCATGCATGTCAGTACTGGCACCCTGTGTCTGTGTGTGTGTGTTGTATGATGCGTATGGCCACATTCGCAGTCACTACAACCCCCACTGGCATACTAAAGCATGCTGTCTGATGTCAGACACCTTCACATACCCTTTGCACATATAACCTCCATATGACCCTTGTGGTGCATGAGATACCTGCACAGTAATGTGTTGTGGCAATCTCACTCATGATGAGTTGTATGCCTGTCTCTGCCAAGTGTGTCAATGTGTATGTGTCCCTGTGAGAGTGTGGCTGTGTTGACGCTGACACCTGTTCATGCGAACAGGCATGTGTACTACACCTACTGTATAGCTACCATATCCCTGTTGCAGATGTCACTCACCATCACATATACGTTTTGAGGGCTCCTCAACATGTAATCTATGTGGCATATCCAATAACTGCATAGACATGTGACAGCACTACATAGTTGTCAGGAGTTTGATACCCTGTACTGGTAGGTGTGCAACACAAACATGTGTAAGTTTTATTCTCCCACCCGTCCTTGACTTTTCTCTGCCGCTGTCTGCCACTCTCACTCCCTCTCTGGTGGATGTGGAGACTTACACCTGCTTTGCTTAGGCAGCAGCATGTGTATTTTAAGTGATACTCATGATCAGCTGATGGCCTATGCACAAATTGCAGCCCTCCTCTAGCTGATTGCATGTGGAACAGCTGTGGTGACATTCCCATAGCCAATTGCATGGAAACACACTCCAGTATGTAGGAACATCATGTTGGTGTTGAGCCTTTTCATTTACTGTGAGCAGGAACTCAATCTGTTTGTGAGCAGGAACTTGATCTATTGTTTGGCAAACAGCATCTCAGATGGATTGGGGAATTACCTCTAACAACATACACTGTGGAAACAGGCCAACACACAGGAAGAGGATGTGCCTGACCTGACTACAGACTGTAAATGCTGCTATACTACATTTGGAGTAATGTTGGTTTAACAGAGTGTATGTGGATATGGCTGTCCTACATGTTTTAATACCTGCCATCTATGTGCTATGTTTATGAGGAAACCCCCATCTGTAAGGTCATCTGCAGACTGGGCAGTGTGTGGTGCCTTTTGTTTCATGTGTTACCCACAGAGCACCTATCTGTGAACTGCAGAAGATAGTGTGAGCATTGCAGTCCGTAGATGGTGACAGCCATGAGAGTTACTGACTTCATATCCCTCATAAAACATATGTTGCAACAAACCCTGTTACAACAGTAAATTCATGAGGTTATCACAGCAACATGTCAATATTGGCCCTGCATATGTGCCTCCAGCCTCAATTCTGTCAACCTTTGTACATATGTCATGCAATAAGAGGTGCATATGTGCTGTACACCATAATAAGTGACAACATATCTGATAACAAGCCAGTGAGATATCAGACTGCTACACATGTTATGTATAGTAGGGGTTATATTTGATGACATAACCTGGATATTCTGGGGTTGTGTGTACAGTACTGAGGTCTGTGTACTTATGGTGATTGGCGACAGTGTGTCTATTGTTAATATGTACCTTGGCCTGTGTACAGACTGTGGTAGATGTCATCATTCTTGGTACTGGTCTATCTGATGTTACATGCTGCTCCATTGTATGTTACTCTATTGGCTTACATGTTTGTAGGACCAAACACACACATGTCCCATACCACAGACAAGCATTGGACCACACTGTGCAGTGGGCCAGTATATGCAGGGTTAGTGTGTGAGGTGGCACATATGAGGATGGTATTGAACAGATAGTCCATATACTGTAATATTATGCTAGCTTACCATATGTGGCTGTGGCTGTGTTCACATTGGTTGTAGTTATGCACTTTCACACCGGTGTCTGTTACTCTGTGCTGTGACATGCCTGTAGAGCCTGTTATATATACAGGTACATGTGTATTCCCCCACAGGAAATGTTGGCCAGTGTTGAGCCAGTATGCCTGTAGCCTGCACAGTGCTTTGTTACTTGCCTAGCAGGTTAGTGTACTTACCCAGTGAGATATCATGTCCAGATACTTGCCAGATGTACTTTTGCAGGGCCACCATAACATTCATGTATGTCAGACAAATCAGTGGGATGTAGTACAGATGTATGTCACTAACTAATGGGTAGTATGTGGCCATGGCACGTCTGTGCCAGCGGTTATTATGTGTCAGGACAGACAGGGGTGTGTGAATGCATAACCTATGAAGGCAAATGTATATCAGTAGGTACATGTTATACCCATCTACATGGCTAACATCCACTTTGTAAGGCTTGGTCCACATGTCTTGCACTAAGGGGTTATGTGTATACCTCTGGACTGTCCAGAGTGTGTCAGACTGTCCACATATATTGGCCAGTATCTCTGCTGTAGTCCACAGGAGCATTACTGTGCTAGCAGTGGTACTGTACTATGATGTCCTTAGGATGTCTGTCAGTAGCCAATGTCGCACTTGTTATAAGCAGATGTGACCTCCCACATACACCATGTCTGTGAAGACAATCCCTATTACAGTATCAGTAGTCTACAAATATACCTGCAATACATATCTGTCATCCCCTTGCACTATGAAGTTGGGACTATAGGGGCTGAGGTAGGGCTCCAGTCCATGTTCAGGACATATGGTGAGCATATATGTATATATAATTATCCAGATATCTATATAGATATATACACATATACATATTGACATACATAGATGGATATGTATATGTGCATAGATATACATATAAACACTCAGATATATACATATACAGAGCAATATATGTCTACACATATACAGATAGAGATACATATGCACATATATGTATGGATATCTACATATATATTGACAGTAGTAGGTATATCAGAATAGATATGCATGCACATATAGTTATAGATATCTACATATATACCAACATAACTAGGCATATCTGTACACATAGGATGTGCATACGTATATAGCTATATAGACAAATATCTATATATACATATACATATATCTATATATCTATATATATATATATATATATATATATATATATATATATATATATATATAATCATGTGGAGAGATGTACACATGACCATATATATGTCGGTTGCACTATACAGATGTATATACAGACATATGTATGAGTATACATGTACACATATATATAGACCTATTATATGTATATAACCATATTCCTGTCATGTATAAACCTCATGGTTGTGTATACCCTCCCAGATGTATCTCACCGTATGTATCTGCTATGTGTACATTATGATAAAACAACATATATGATGCAACAGTCATATTAATAACAAGGACTACACAATTTAGGAACTAAAGGCAATTGTTCAATACTACTCAATATGTGTATTGACATCTATACTGGTTAAACAACAACTGGCTTCACAATGGTCATGGCATAGTGGTTAAGTGTTATGACTTTAGTGTACAGGGTCCTGGGTTCAAGATCTGCAAGTGTTGTTGATTTTGTTGCTGGGCAGAACCAGGGCTGTCAGATACAGAGTGGTTAAGGAAGTTCTGAGCAGCTTTAAGTGGGTTTGCACGAAGCTAAGTGGTGCTGAGCTATGGGTAAATGTATGGGTGCTTACACAGTGTAGGCTTTGTTTACCAGTATGCAGCTATGTCGCCTCTGCCAGGGGCATGATGTCCAGCGACCCTACCATAAGCACCCTGGGAAATCTGCCTATGTGGTGCCCTGCTGGACATCCAGCTATGCTTGCTGTGACCGGACACAGTAGGCATGGTTACCACACTTTCCTGTGCACTGCTACCGAATGCCAGCTGTACCTCCATTATGTCCACTGGTGATGGGGTTTGTATAGGCATTGATACTGTGTACGGGGTTGGGGTGACTAAAAGGGGGATGTCAAATGTTGGCGCAGTGTCAGCCCCTGACAACCCCCACCTGTGCCTCAACAGTACTATCATCATCTTTGTTGTCTGTATGGACACCAACATCAGATTTCATGTAGGAGGGACCCTGAACCACCTTGCCACCTGTGGGGGAAAACAATAAATGCACTTTAAAATATGTACAGCATTGCCTAAAAGTACACACACATGCACACACACACACACACACACACACACACACACACACACACACACACACACACACACACACGCACCTCCGTAATACCTACCTGGCCATGGCTTTACAGACAGTCCCACGTATATGTCCATGCGGTACCCCATCCTGCATCACACTTGTTAACATACACACATTGATACCACTCATTAACATAACAGTCCTCTAAATGCCTACACAAGTGGTCACAACACAGGACCTGTTACTACTTTACCTGCCTGACCTGTATGTAGTGGTTTTACATGGCCTCACTGCTGTCATTTGCTATGCACCCTCTGTATGCCCAGACATCATGAACATGACCCCTAGATGTGTGGGCTACTATGTTCTATCCATAATAACATGCACTTGTGTGTCATGTATATGTAATGCTCAGTACATGCCAGATATGCTGCTCCTTCAGCCTATCATGTGATAACTGTAATATCTGGATAAACTCCCTGGTGTTGACCAGTACTTCCCCAATGCATCTGTAGTGCTGCATATGTGGGTTGTAGGTGAACTCTTTGCTGAATGCGATATTAAGGGTGTAACTGGTGTCTACCTTCCTTCTGGATGCCTGTTCCATGCTACAGACCATATTATACTATTAGCTGTCCTGTTATTACACACATGACAAGTATTCCTGGTGTGTAATGTGGCAGTCCATGTACATGTACTGCATGATCCCAAAGGGAGGTACTGCTGTATGAACACCCCACAATCACACATGTGCATACATGGCCGGCCACACAAACAGACACACATGCACACACGCATCCTACATGCATCAACCTCCCTCCACTTCACCAGAGTGACCCTACAGACAAACTGACTACCCACCAGGATGCACACACACACATACAGGTGAGGTTGCACAATGAAAGTACACACAGTCCTCCTATTACCCCTCTGTCAACATGCATAACATATGGTACCCGGCAGCATGCATTGCAGCTATAGCCAATCCATGCTGGCAACAGTATACATGTGTGTGATGCATGTGCTGTGTCACTAGGTGAGGCCTCTTCCCCTGGATACCACTGAGGCCATGAACGTGGTATTTCTGTGTACCTGTTCTGCACCCTGACATGTACTGTGCGCCACACTTCACAGGTTTACGGCCCATTGCTGAATGTGGACTACTGTGTCATTATGTCAGCTTTAATGCTTACAGCCCCTGTGTTTTCCAGCAACACATACCTGGGATGATATGTGGACAGATGTCATTTGTGATTGCCTAATGCCTGATGTACACTAATCAACATCAGCAGACCATGTATGACCAATCCAATACTCTTACACTAACAACCATCAGAGCATACCATGGATTTGGGGGGTGTACACACCCTTCCTGATATGATGCACCCATCGGTGATCTGCATTGGGACCACATCACTTCATATCTCAACAGTGCATGTGCCAGATATATGACATATGTCCTGTACTTTCACATGCAGTGTCTACCGAATGTGTTAGGTGTGTGGATGCTGACTGCAATGCATACACTCCATGTGGGCATATGTGTGCTATGACAGTTTGATGCACCTCTTGTTGTGTGTACTACAGGGGTCACTACCCCTGGCAGGGTATACCAGCGTGGGCCACTTGCAATTGCCAGTGTATGTTCAGTCTGCCCTACACATGTCCTCTTACTCTGCATGACTGCAAGGTCTACTCATGTGCATATCCCTTGGTGTTCACACACTGCTATCACTATTGCTATGGGGGTAGAGTTACATCTGCCACAGGTCCTGAATCTAACTATGTGCAGATAGTGCCATTCCTAGCATCCTTAGGATCCCTGCTGCAGTGCAAAGGTGTGTCATGCTGGTACCCCCTCTTCAGCCTTTTTGCAGATGCATGACAAGTAAGCTCTACACATGTGTGTCACTTTGCAGTGTCCTATACACTGAACACCACATGTTACAGCCTTGTCCCGGCTGGTAATGTGGACTACTGTAGTGCCTTATGCCATAGTGTATCTCTGCAGCAGTTGCTATTGTCCTACAGGTATATACACTGGTGTTGTACTGCATATGGGTGTTGTTCCAAACATGTCCCTACTGTAGGACATGTCTCCTACCATTATGTTACTCTTTTTGGACACATTCCACAATGACAGGATGTTAGTTATCATGCAGGTGTCATACCCTTCCAATACCCCATCATGGTCACCCCTGTGATGCCATGCATTTCACAACAACAATACGTGCACATGTACAGCATGCATTCTGGGTAGGTTTGTTAGATGTTTGCATGGAATATACCATTGCCATTACATGCCTGATGTGTCGGCAAGCATCTACATAAACCATACTCACCGGCTACAGGCTGCTGCCTTGCTGGTATCCCGGAGGGACCTACATAACATGGTGAGAGATGCAATGTCAGTGGCCACACCTGTGGTAGTGCTACAGGGTGGGTGCAGTGTTACAATGCATCAATGGTATGTTTCCACAATACTACCACATATGGACACCTGTTTATCACTACTATGCAGCAACACAATATACATATGACATGTCAGATATGCATGCTCTACCTGTACCAATGTGGATGTATACACAACAATGGTCTACTGATGTACCCTGTGGCCTTACCTGCACTCTCCTTTGCTGGTGTGTGGGCGGCACCCACCTCCACAAAAGTGTCCGGTGGTTGGCGGCTGGCCGGCCGGGCAGCTGCCACGAGGCTGGCCAGGAGCTCCTCCACATTAGTTGGAAGGATGGATGGCATGGCCCCCCTGTGGTGAGTTGATCCCCCCCAGACTGCAGCTGCACGCTGATGGCCATTGCAAAGAAGGTCAGTACAATGATGCCGGACCTGCTCATAACTACAGTTGTGCAGTTTGCCATCATTGACCCTGTGGACTAGGTCATTCCTCCTGCTGGACATGGGCAGCCTGGCCAAACAGCACAGGATAGCGTTGGATTAAATGCTTGATCAGCATTTCATTTTTGGCAGCTGAATTTGCTGGCAGATGTGCATGTGACATCTTGGCTGAAAAACATAAAGATGGAAACAGGTCTGAGCAACTCATACAGCAAGGTTACCACAGTTCTTAATACACATCTCTGTCACCCCCACCATATCAGCGACAACAAACTGTACACACAATTCATTAGGTATGGCTACAGCTTACCTACCAGTGGGACCAATATTTTATTGTACCAGACTTTCTGCTATGTGTTTGTAGCCATGTTCCCTGTGTGGACAATATCATTGCTGGCCTGTTACAGACTATTCACCTGCATGCCATTGTCAGGGCCACTATGGTTCCATATATGCCTGTGGTATGGCTGCTTTATGATTGCTGCACATCTGACATTCTGTGTTATTGGGGATATCTATAGATGCTCTTGGACATGTTCCGGGATTGTGTAGACTGTTACTACCAACATATGTTCTATAACAGTGATACAGTGATACAATAGCATGTATATGTGCTATTGCCCAGCAGAACTACTTCTCCAAACCCATCTGCCCATTTATCTGGCCACATCACATGTGTGTCCCACCCTGGGGCCTCCTCATGTACTGGTTCAGCAATACTATCAGGTGGAACCAACCCAAGGGATGTTGCCCCCCCCACCCCATTGGGGCACACACAGACATGTTCCTTTCTCCTGAGGTCAGGTCCAGGGTCTGTTTCATAACGGGCTCCACAAACACATGTGGGATGTGCTACATCACTCTGAGGCACCCAGTACACATTCTCACGGCCAACATGCTCCTCCTGCTCAGCCTCCAGGCCAGGCAACTCCAGGACATAGACTGCTGTTGTGAGTAGAAGTGGCTGGGAAGCTTGTTCCCATTGTGTCCATATTGGGGCCCATGGGGCATCCACATCACAGACCACACATACCATCCAGGGTGTTTACTCACCACATGTGTCACATACAACCCCTGTAGACTGTCCTCTATATCTACCAACCCTGACCACCTCTACAACTATACCTGCCATACTTCCCCATATTCTCATTCTATACTTCACAGACAGGGCAATGTGGTCACAACAAGGAATTAATATGTGACATACCCGTCCATGTTGCACACACTGCCAGCATATCTGTGTGTATTGCTATGTGTGCTGTTTCCTTGCACAAAGCATGCAGCACTGTGGTAGTAATACAGGGGACATGTATTTACATACATATATGTTTGTGTGTGTATTTGTATATATGTAGACATGCATGTAGGTCTATATCTATATATGTATAGATATATGTGATGTATATATGTGCTCATATATATGTCTACACATGGTTATCTGTATATTTGTGGACATACATGTCTATATATATGTATATATATATATATATATATATATATATATATATATATATTCTTCTTCTTTCAGCTTTTTCCCGGTTAGGGGTCGCCACAGCGGGTCATCTGTCTGCTCATGATTGGCAGTGGAGTTTTACTGTGTCAAGTTGCCAGCCCGGTGCCCAACCTTCCACAGAAGGCACGCACATGCACACACTCACACCTAGGGCCAATTTAGAGTGTCCAATCCACCTACTGCATGTCTTTGGGATGTGGGAGGAAACCGGCGCACCTGGAGGAAACCCACGCAACCACAGGGAGGACATGTAGACTCCACACAGAAGGCACCCCAGCCGAGAATTGAACCGGAGAACCTCTTGCTGTGAGGCGGCAACGCTAACCGCTGCACCACCATGGCTGCACTATATATATGTTTATATATTACATATGTGTACATATGTACACATATGCATACCTATACTTGCGGTACATTCAGACATCAGTTCCACATTCTCACAACAACTTCCTGCACAGCTGCACTCTTCTGCCTTGCTGTAACACAGATAGATGCCACATATGGACACAGCCTGACATTAGGGGGGTATATGTAGGACCAGATTGCAGTTAATCCTATTACACAACTATAACATTCCTGCATGCTACATTACAGATTAACCTGAGTATCCTGCAAGGGATGGGCTGTGGATCCCATGTGTCCATCATAATGGCATTACTTCCACCACCAGCTATTGGTCACATAATATACATACTTTCCATTACACAACACACACTATGGTGGCATACATCTTGTTAGTCAGTGCTGATCTGCACAGTTGACAGCTATGGCCCACTACCCACAGGGACAGACACTATTGTCCATAGCAGTTGTTCAGTTGAGCATCATTACAACAACACCTGATGGCACATATCAATCATTCAACATCATCTATCCCATTATTATTGACCAAGTACTACATTCAATTACATGCATATATACTTCACATACCTGTTGTGGGAATGATGTCTGTTCTGGATAGTTTGCTGGATGTAATTATATATATTTTTTGCCGTGGTTTTGGCTTTCACTTCCACTTCCACTCTCTCTCTCTCTCTTGGTCTCTGTCCAGTAAATGGATTGAGCTGCTTTGAATAGATTTCAGCATGGATTTTGTAGGTGATGCACATGATCAGGTGCTGGCCTCTGCACCAGTCAGTGTCCTCCACTTGCTACCTGCATGCAGCTTGCTGTGTAGTACTTCCAATTACCACTGTCATGGCAACCACCTACTATATATCCCTACATCATGTGGGTGTGGTCCCTTTACCTTTCCTGTGTGATGGACATCCTTCCTGTGTGTGAGGATCACTGTTACAGACAGCAGGTAGCAATACCTCTTACAGGGGAACCTGCACACTCAGGCCATCTACATATTTGTAGGAGGTTCCAGAATTACAGAAAGAGTGTGAGTAGAGTTGTTGTATACATTGTATAGCACTGGTGGTGCAGGGTTTGTGTGTTTAACCTGGAATGCAGTCTGTCTGCATAGCTCTCAACTGTGGGCCTATCCTCTTGATGGCCAGAGGTGTGCCTATTATGATTTGTCTGTTCACTACACAGGTCTTGTGTCAGAGATTTCACTGGTAGGGTGTGTGTTGAGTGCTATCAGTACATGGTTACCTCCATTTCTGTTTCTAACATCATATTCTTGACTAAGGGTATGTTGCAGACTATCATGTAACACCAGTGAGTTGCTTAGTGTATGACAACAGCTTTCCACATATGGGCCTGTGTTCCAGCCTCTGTCCTCCACCTACATACCAGGCTTTGCACATATGACAAGCTGTCAGGGGTTGTTTTGTAGTGGGCTGAGAGCATGTCATGCTGCCATTTCTGCCATCAGTCCACTGCTGTAGTGTCCTCCACACATACAGTGGGGTTGGGGCCAAATATGTTTGAGCTTCACCTATGCAGTACATGTGTGCCCTTATGCACTCCAGAGGCCAGTGTATGTAACACTGGTATATGGCCCTGTCTCATTGAGTCTATGGGGGGATGCACCATAACTAACCTAGGCTGTTTCAACATGTGGGGGTATTAGGGGTAAGCTGCCTTAAGGTATCTGGATGTACAGTTCTATACATTCCTACTTGGGTAAATGCAGGCCTACTGCCTCCTGCCATG